>NC_034608.1:75229847-75239765 GCF_900095145.1 Mus pahari | reverse complement strand
GTATAGGGAACTTCCTGGATAGCATTTGAAATGTAAATAAAGAAAATTTAAAAAAAAAAGAAATCTAGCATTCACATATAGAGAAAACTTACTACAGTAGTCTTTCTGGGACTGAACTTCCTCACTTAGCATGATTGTTTCTAGCTCCATTCATTTATCAGCACATTTCGGTATTAACAGATGAATATTTCATTGTATAAATATACCACGTTTGTTAGCCATGTACGCTGTTTTTAGTTTCTGGCAACTGAGACTAGATGAACCGGCATCTCTGTAGTAAATTGTAGAGCCCTTTCAGTGTATGCCCAAGGATAGGCCAGCTAGGTCATATGGTAGATCAATGTTCAGTTTTGTGATGACTGTAGTTTTAAGATAATTTTAAATCTTGGTTACCAATGTTTTCTTTCCTTTTAAAAATAGCTTTATTGTTATTTATTTATATGTACACATGTGTTTATGTTTGTACATGTGCATGTGGCCATAATCAGGGTCACCAATGTTTTCTTAATACCATTCTTTCTTTCCCTGTATACCTATATGACAAAGATTCAAAATTTGATTGATTAAAAAAGAAAAATTTAAGGGAATTTCAGTATTCATATTGTTTTGTATACCTTTTTGCTTTTGGCATGAATTTTCAAAAATACCCAATGTTATCTAAATTCTTGCTTAAAGAGTGTTAATTGTTGATTCTGTACTTAAGTCAATTATATTTTACTTGAACTTTTAAAAATTATTTTTGATATGTTTAAAATGAACTGCAAGTTGCAATTTTCATGTCTGATGAGAACCAGACTGTATTCATTCTATATACAGTATCTCTATAATTTAATTTATATATGTGTATATATGTACATATATGATATAATATGCATATATTATAAACACATATAATATAACATTATGTGTGAACACATAGATTACATTTACTTTCTAATACCTAATGAAGTATTAGGGTATTTTAATTATATGTATTTGTAGTCTACATTTATATACTGATGACAATATGTTTGCAGTAAAATGTAGAATTTTAATAGTGGGAAATCTCTAAAGGGGTATTGTGAATAACAATCTTTCCTCATTTAGCTTAAAGTGTTTCTATGAAGTGTACCAGTGGGGCAAAATGTTTATGATACACAAATAGACTTTTAAAGTTGCCTGCAATCTAATTTAACAGAGTTTGCTCAACATTTTCATATACCGATTGCATTATTTATGGATTGTATTAACTTCCCTAGTCATATATCTGTAGATTTCCGAATCCCTCTGTACCATTCTCTGTTGCCACAATGTCCCATTGCATTCGACAACATCAGTCTGCTATTCACACATTACAGGTGTAGACGCTGCACTGTTTTCTAGGTAACAAATACAGAGAGTCACATGTGCAGACTCACTAGTTCATGTCTACTCTTGCCTTTCTACAGCTTTTCTAGATTAGGAAGAAGTGTCGCAGGTGGACAATGGCTATGACCTTGAAGGCAATTGGGTTTTCTTATTATTGGTGTTAAAAAAAATGTAAGAAAATGGTCCATTTTTATAAATGCCTATTTTTTTCCAGGAAAGAGAATGATGAGTTCATTATTGTTTTGATACTGAGCCGAAAGGTTGCTTTACATTACTTTATAGCTCATGTCTAAGTACTTTTTATTAGATACCATCCAAGTGTATTGTGATTCTCCGCTTAATCATGTGCTACAAACTTTCTCTATTAAAAGTAAGTTGTTAAACACACAAATATAGACAGCCTCTCACTCACCTTAAATGCATGCTTTCCTGTGTCTACATACAGCTTCAAACTTTTCTTGAAGTGGACTGAAAACTATGTTGATCTTTGCTGTTATAATGAATACAAACCATGTTCATAGGCAGGTTGGTTGTTTTTTGCCACCTTGACGCAAATCAGACTTACCTGGGAACAGAGGTTCTCAACTGAAGAACTGGCTCAAGCAGGCTGGTCTATGGACCATTTTCTTAACTAATGAATGATGTAGGAGTTCGTGGTCCACTATGGGCAGTGCCACCCCTAAGGCCCTTGGTTCTGGGTTATAAACAAAAGCAAGCTGAACAAAGAACAAGCCACAGAGTACCATTCCCTCAAGGACTCTGTTTCAGTCTCCGCCTCTTGGATCCTGCCTTTGCTTTCCTAGATAAAAAACACTCCCTTGGTTGGAAGTATAAAATAAAATAAATTCTCCCCCTGCAAGGATGTTTGTAACAGTGACAGAGAAGCTAACTGAGCTTTCTTTTCTCGGAACTCTTTTCTCAGTGTCTGTGTGACTCAAGTTCTTTTCCTTTTGCAGAATCTTAGAGGCATGTGTGTGCACTAGTTTCCATCTATGTATTGTTCCGAAATAGTATAGGAAGATAGATTTTTCAGACTCTTAGCTCGCTTCAGGACGAGGTATCTTCATGTCATCAACTACTCAGCCATGAATCCAGATCAAGTTGAAAATTTGTCTAGCACATTAAGGGGCATCTGTGCTAACAGCATTCTGTTAAAAATCTGCTTGAAGAGAATGAATACACAGATTTCCAAGTTCTCCAACTGTTTCAATAACTATTAGCACACAGCAGGAAAGAAAATAAGAGTAATTCAGGTAATTAAATCAAAATTTGGTACCAAACTGGAGTTGGAGCACAATTCAATCTCAGAGAATGAGTCCTGGGACTCCACAGGCCATGAACTGCGAGGCAGTTTCTAACTTTACTCAGGAATTTGACAATTCAATAAACAGACAACCATCGAGAAAATAGGAGACTGTGCCAGTAAGGGTAACACTCTTATGTGTTATCTATGGTATCATTTAATAAGAGAATGACATATTTTCCCTGGATATCTCCTTCATAGTTTTAGCACTGACTTTCTCTTACACCCTAAAAATATTACAGACACATGTAAACCTTGATGGTTATTATTTCTGTATTGTGACAATTCACTTTAGTTAAGACTTGTTTTATTGTATTGTGATAGATGTGATAAAACTATAGAAAAAAATACTGAATGCATAAAGATTTAAAAATGACTTCTCAAATAAATTTTTATTATTAAGGATTACTTTTATGGGTGTTTTTCCTACATGTATGCATAGGTACCATGTGTGTCTGTCTGGTGCCTATATAGGTCAGAAGAAGGTGTTAAATTTCCTGGAGCCAGAGTTAATTGTTAGCTATCATGTGGGTGTTAGAAATTGCACTCAAGTCCTCTGGATGAATAGTAAGGGCTCTTGATGCCATCTCTTGAACCTTCAAGTAATCATTTTCAAAAAGTAATAGTTCAATAAAAAATATGGGATATTTAATGATAAATTTCTAATAAATGGACTTTAAAATTTTGTTTAGGGCACATGTTAGTGAGGTTATGGAGCAAGGGGAACACTTCTCCATTACTGGTGGTAGTGAAAATTTTACAACCACTTTGGAAGTCAGTTTGACAGTTTCTGGGAACAGGATGGGGATCAGGTGTGGTGATAGTGGGTCTAGAGAGGACTATGGGAGAGAATGGAAATTGTTGTGCAGGGCATGTATAAGAAAAGCTGGAGAAGTGGGATGGCAGGGACTCCCAGGAGGTTATAGGAGTGACCCTAGCTGAGATTCTTAGCAGTAGGTGATATAGAGTCTAAAGTTCCAACACCCATTGTTCATGATAAAAGACTTGGAAAGATCAGGAATTCAAGGCCCATACTTAAGCATAATAAAAGCAACATACAGCAAACCAGTAGCCAACATCAAACTAAAAGGAGAGAAATTTGAAGCAATCCTACTAAAATCAGGCACTAGACAAAGTTGCCCACTCTTTCCCTACCTATTCAATACAGTACTTGTAGTCCTAGCCAGAAAAATTAGACAACAAAAGGAGATCAAAGGAATACAAATTGGAAAGGAAAAAGTCAAAATATTACTATTTGCAGATGATATGATAGTATATATAAATGGCCCTAAAAATTCCACCAGAGAACTCCTAAACCTAAAAAACAGCTTCAGTGAAGTAGCTGGATATAAAATTAACTAAAAAAAAAAAATCAGTGGCCTTCTCTACCCAAAGCATAAACATGCTGAGAAAGAAATTAGGGAAACAACACCTTGCAAAATATTTGCAAATAATATAAAATACCTTGGTGTGCTCTAACTAAGGAAGTAAAAGATCTTTATGACAAGAACATCAAGTCTCTGAAGAAAGAAGTCGAACAACATCTCAGAAGATGGAATGCTCTTCCATGCTCATGGGTTGGCAGGATTAATCTAGTAAAAATGGACATCTTGCTGAAAGCAGTCTACAGATTCAATGCAATCTCCATCAAAGTTCCAACTCAATTATTCACAGGGTTAGTTAGAAAGGGCAATTTGCAAATTTATCTGAAATAGCAAAAAACCTAGAATAGCAAAACTATCCTCAACAATAAAAGAGCCTCTTTTAGAATCACCATCTTCGACCTCAAGTTGTACTACAGAGCAACTGTGATTAAAAACTTCATGGTACTGGTACAGTAACAGACAGGTAGATCAATGGAACATAATCAATAGAACATTTTCCAGAAATGAACCCACATACCTATGGTCACTTAGTCTTTGTCAAAGGAGCTAAAACCATCCAGTAGAAAGAAGACAGCCTTTTCAACAAATTGTACTGGCTCAACTGATGGTTACCATATAGAAGAATGCAAATTGATCCATTCATATCCCCTTATACAAAGCTCAAGTATAAGTGGATCAAGGAATTCCGTATAAAACCAGAAACACTGAAACTTATAGAGAAGAAAGTGGAACCTCGAAGATATGGGCACGGGGGAAAATTCCTGAACAGAACACCAATGNCTTGTGCTGTAATATCAAGAATTGACAAATGGGACCTCATAAAATTGCAAAGCTTCTGTATAGCAAAGGACATGGTCAATAAGATAAAAAGGCCACCAACAGATTGGGAATAGAGCTTTACTAATCCTAATATCCAGTATATATAAGGAACTCAAGAAGGTGTACGCCAGAAAACCAAATAACTATATTTAAAAATGGGGTACAAAGATAAACAAAGAATTCTCAACTGAGGAATACCAAATGTCTAAGAAGCATCTAAAAAATGTCCAGCATCCTTAATCATCAGGGAAATGCAAATCAAAACAACCCTGAGATTCCATCTCACACCACTTAAAATGGCTAAGATCAAAAACTCAGGTGACAGCAGATGCTGGTGAGGATATGGAGAAAGAGGAACACTCCTCCATTGCTGGTGGGATTGCAAGGCGGTACAACCATTCTTGAATTCAGTTTGGTAGTTACTCAGAGAATTGGACATAGCACTACAGGAAGATCCAGCAATACCTCTCCTGGGCATATACCCAGAATATGCTCCAACTTGTAATAAGGACACATGCTCCACGATGTTCATAACAGCCTTATTTATAATAGCCAGAAGCTGGAAAGAACCCAGATGTTTCTGAACAGAAGAGTGGCTACAGAAAATTTGGTGCATTTACATAATGGAGAACTAGTACTCAGCTATTAAAAACAAAGAATTTATGAAATTCTTAGACAAATGGATGGATCTGGAGGATATCATCCTAAGTGAGGTAACCCAATCACAAAAGAACACACATGATATGCTCTCACTGATAAGTGGATATTAGTCCAGAAGCTCAGAATATCCAAGAGACAATTTGCAGAAAATACGAAACTCAAGAAGGAAGACCAAAGTGTGGATACTTCGTTCCTTCTTAGAGGGGGGAAAGGAGTTACAGAGACAAAGTTCAGAGCAGAGAATGAAGCAATGACCATCCAGAGACTGCCCCAACTGGGGATCCATCCCATAAACAACCACCAAACCCAGAGACTATTACAGATGCCAATAAGAGCTTGCTGACAGGAGCCTGTCTCCTGAGATGCTCTGCAAGTGCCTGACAAATACAGAAGTGTATGCTCACAGCCATCCGTGGGATGAAGCACAGGGTCCCCAATGAAGGAGCTAGAGAAAGTACCCAAGGAGCTGAAGGGGTTTGTAGCCCCATAGGAGGAAAAATCAATATGAACTAACCAGTAACCCCAGAGATCCCTGGGAATAAACCGCCAATCAAAGAAACTCACAGAGGGACACTTGGTTTTAGCTTCATATGATGGCCTAATTGGTCATCAAAGGGAAGAGAGGACCTTGGTCCTGTGAAGGTTCTGTGCTCCAGTGTAGGGGAATGCCAGGGCCAGGAAATAGGAATGGGTGGGTTGGAGAGCTGGGGGAGGGGGGAGAGGATAGGGGATTTTTGAAAGGGAAACTAGGAAAGGGAATAACTTTTGAAATGTAAATAAAGAAAATAATCTATTTAAAATAAATAAATAAATAATTACATAGCATTTTTTTAGGATATTTTTTGCGATTATAATTGCATTTTCCTTTTCCATTCTCTCTTTCCAAGCCTCCCAATGTACTGCACCTTGCTCCTAGCTCTTTTTGAATTATTTTGTGTGACATACATCCACATATATAGATACACACATACACATATAAATACATATACATAAATACCATATACACATATAAATGCATAAGTACAGCTTATTGTTTACAATATTATACATATATATGTCTGGAAACACACATACACATACATATATATGTATGTATGTGTATGTGTGTTTCCAGAGTTGACTACTAGGTGCCCAATAAACAATTGTTTTTTTCTTCTCCAGGAAAGATCAAAGAACATTTCTCTCTCCCTGTCTCCCTCTCCCTCTCCCTCTCCCCTCTCCCCTGTCTCTCTCTCCCCCCTCTACCTACTCCCCCTCCCCTTTCCCTCCCCCTCTGCCCTCTCTTCTCTCATCTCTCAGTATTCTTTTTTTAATTAGATATTTTCTTTATTTACATTTCAAATGCTATCCCGAAAGTTCCCTATACCCTCCCCCCACCCCTACTTCCCTACCAACCCATTCCCACTTCTTGGCCCTGGCCTTCCCCTGTGCTGGGTCATATAAAGTTTGCAAAACCAAGGGGCCTCTCTTCCCAATGATGGCTGAATATGTCATCTTCTGCTACATATGCAGCTAGAGACATGAGCTCTGGGGGTACTGGATAGTTCATATTGTTGTTCCACCTATAGGGTTGCAGACTCCTTCAGCTCCTTGAGTACTTTCTCTAGCTCCTCCATTGAGGGGCCCTGTGTTCCATCCAATAGCTGACTGTGTGCATCCACTTCTGTGTTTGCCAGGCACTGGCATTGCCTCATAAGAGGCCACCATATCAGGGTCCCTTCAGCAAAATCTTGCTGGCATGTGCAATAGTGTCTGGGTTTGGTGGCTGATGATGGGATGGATCCCTGAGTGGGATAGTCTGTGGATAGTCCATCATTTCATCTTAGCTCCAAACATTGTGTCTATAACTCCTTTCATGGGTATTTTGTTCCCTATCCTAAGGAAGAATGAAGTATCCACACATTGGTCTTCCTTCTTGGTTTTCTTGTGTTTTGCAAATTGTATCTTGGGTATTCTAAGTTTCTGGGCTAATATCCACTTATCAGTGAGTGCATATCAAGTGACTTCTTTTGTGATTGGGTTACCTCATTCAGGATGATATCCTCCAGATACATCCATTTGCCGAAGAATTTCATAAATTCATTGTTTTTAATAGCTGAGTAGTACTCCGTTGTGTAAATGTACCACAGTTTCTGTATTCATTCCTCTATTGAGGGACATCTGGGTTCTTTCCAGCTTCTGGTTATTATAAATAAGGCTGCTATGAACATAGTGGAGCATGTGTCCTTATTACCAGTTGGAACATCTTCTGGGTATATGCCCAGGAAAGGTATTGCTGGATCTTTTGGTCTCTCTCAGTATTCTTTAGTTGCCTTTAGTTTTGTGCAGTGTTAATGCCTCCTGGACTCCCCTACACCTACCTGCCCTCCAGTCCATTTTAGCATATCCTTACTGAGATCATGCATAGGCAGTCATGTAAATGAGAGTCTATAGTTGCATCTTCTGACATTCCTAGGGGACTTTTGAAAGTGATTTTATGCAGGAAAATAACAAACATTAGTTAAGACTTGCACCTGTGTCCAGATTCAACCATTAGTCTCTTAGCTTCTTCTACTCTTATCACATAGGTCTTCATTCTCTGTGCTCTTTGGTGTTATTTCTCAATCCCTTTTCTCCTTCCTGGAATATTCTTAAGATAATGGAATCATTCCCTTAGTTAATGGACACTTGTCTTTCCTGCCTCAGTTTAACCATTATTTACATAGTCCCCAAAGTGCAAGTCAGGTTTTTACAATTATTTTATACAATTCTAACTTTAACTTCTTAGCCTTAATACCTTGCAAGTTTTATGTATTAATTAGTGTGACTATTTTGTTAGACTCTTGTGCAGTAGTCTATAAGCTCCACAAATTTAAGATTCTGTCTGGTTTTGTTCACTTCCGTGCACCCGCAGTCAAGTTTACAGGACTTGCTCTTATCATTTGAATAAACACCTTGTTCAAATCTATATTATGCTCTCCAGTTAGAGCCATAATCAAATAACATCTGATAAATAGTAAGAGACATGGAGTTAATTTTATAGGAGCATTCAATTATATATAAGATTACTACCATTTGTTTCTTCTTATAGATATCATTTACTTTCAAATCTCCTAGTTTTTTTATAATCCCAATAGACACAATCCCACCAATATTTTTAAGTCATAAATGAAGTGTTTTTCCCCTTTAGTTCTCAAAATTTCCACAAAGAAAGAAGGGAAAATAAAAGCATTTTTTATTAGACAGGTAGTGAATTCAGTAGTATGAGCATTTGTATATACCATGTTGGCTTGCTGATTAAAGACTGGTTTATGATGAGAGAGAGCTTTTTGGTGGTGGTACCTAATACTGAGTAAAGTCATCTCCTAGTCTGGTTTGCACGCACTTCTGTTCCACCCTGAGTCAGGAGGCAGCTTGGGAATTAGGTAGAAATAGTGGAGAGTCAACCTTTCCTAGGTCCCAATATAGGACAGCACACTAGGTTCGAAGACTGTTCTAACTTCAGCTAAGCTAAGAGTTGAACTTTAGTAAATGATTTGAGTTGCTAACATTAACAAATGGAAGGCCAATGCAAATTGAGGCAGAGTATTACCAAAATCAGAACATGGGTTAGGGAAGTTGTATAGAATCTCTTTGAACAACCTATTCAACTTCCTCTTAACTGACTTAATATTAGAGTTTGTTAATAAGTAAATCAGGTGCTTTTAAAAGATTAAGGGACATATGTGTTATTAACTAATTTATTAATGATTGCTAGTTTGACTCCATAGAATTGTAACACTACATTACATAAAATCTATAAGACTTCATTAGCACCACATTTTAAATACCAACTACTTATGAAATAGAAAATTGATCAAATAACTCAGAGCCCAGCGTAACTACTTAAATTCCACATGGTGTAGTTTCTCTCAGTACACACATAAATGAATAAAATAGGAAGATACTTAAGTGACAGTCCCATCCATGAAAATAAATGGAATTAGATGATGTTTTTAATGACTGCCCCAGATGGAAATTAATAGCTTCCCACAGAATACGATTTCAGTGTAAAATTACACTGTAAATCAAAAGTTATTTGGCGCTTATCTAAACTCCCTCTAAGGGCCTTTTAAACTCTTGTAATTTTATGGGTCTTTTGTGAGGATAGGACACAACTGTTCTGTTCTTTATTGGTAATTCTGTGTAGATCTGAAAGATTTTCTTGCAGGTTTTGGTTTTATATTACATGGGGCAGGTAAAATAATATGGGCTATCAGTAGTCACAAAGGAGCTTCCTTTCTCATGAATACTTTTGATATCTGTTTGCAAAACAACTGTATTCAGTCTTACAGGTCCTCTATCTATCTGACTACCATCTGTCTGCCTGCCTGCCTATCTATCTATCTATCTATCTATCTATCTATCTATCTATCTATCTATCTA
>NC_034608.1:75228207-75229737 GCF_900095145.1 Mus pahari | reverse complement strand
CTATCTATCTATCTATCTATCTATCTATCTATCTATCTCTATCTATCTATCTATCTATCTATCTATCTATCTATCTCTATCTATCTATCATCTATCTATCTATCTATCTATCTATCTATCTATCTATCTATCTATCTATCTATCTATCTATCTATCTACCTATTATCTATTTTTAAAGCTGGAGTTGAACCCAGGGTGTTTTTTTTTTTTTTGCTTGTTTGTTTTTTTTTGCATAGAAAACAAATCTCTTTTCTCAGCTTTTTCACTGAGTTATGCCCCAGCATAACCTGTTTGTATATGAAAGAGAAACTTAATCCTCCCCAGCTCATACTGACAGTGTGATTTAAAGGTAGGTGATAGACATGAAGATATTCATGTCATTACTCTGGCACATTATAATGTTGAGGGCCAATTATTAGAGTGAGGAGAGTCAGAGAGAGGGGGCACGGGAGGGGAAGACTGAGGAGGGGGCACAGGGGAGGAGACTGGAGGAGAGGAGACACATGTGACCTAACTAGGTGCTTGACATTTTGGATTCAAGAAATGCTTATTTGATTCCCTATACATCTATGCGGTAAAAGTATTTCTGAATATGACTAGTACAAATGATATTTGTAAGGTAAAGTTTTGCTCCAGAGCAGCACGGTGTTCGAAACCTCCAAGTCTTATCATTTACAGTCTGCAACTAATTAATTTCACAAGGACTCAAAGAGGGCAGTTTGATATAGAACAATTACTTGTAGCTATTCTAAGTAAAATAACTTGAAAGATTATCTCCTAGTGTCTACCTTGAACCACCAGTGCTAATCAAGGGTCTACCTTTTCTTATAGTACAGTTCTCTAGTTTGACTTACAGGAGCCATCTCCAACAGAAAATTTCCCCTTGGCTGAGAAAATGTGGTCGTGAATCAGAACTCTGGTTCAATCATCTGTTTATTAATGTCTCTGCACTGTTGTCCCTCGGTCTCATCCCTACTTACCTGTGACGTTGCTCACATCCCTGGTCTGTTTGAACGTGCAGAATACATTTGTGGGTTAGTCAGAGTCCTGGATTTTCCCTTTTGCATCAGTGGTTCCTTAACACTGGCATCTATACCTGACACTGGAATCAATGACCCCTCTTTCAGGCCTTAGTTCTCGGTTCAGAGCTCTGTCACGATTGAGTTTCATGAAGTGATTATTTTCATGTAGTTAATTGAATGTGCTGCTATTCCTATTGAATTATGGCTTCCTTGAGGGAAGCATGTCTTTTCTCATTTGTCTCTCTAATTCCAGTGCACAGAGCATGGGACATGGTAATAGGCATGTAATGAATGTTATAACTCGAAGTGAAATGTTTTTCACCAGAGGACAAAATAAAAATGTGCCTCTTTTCTACAATAAGAGAGATAAGTTTATGTTTCTCTCTCTTAATCTTTGTCTCTGTCTCTGTCTCTCTCTGTCTTTGTCTGTGTGTCTCTGTGTCTGTTTCTGTCTCTGTCTCTCTGTGTCTCTGTGTCTCTGTCTCTGTCTCTGTCTCTCTGTCTCTGT
>NC_034608.1:75226269-75228122 GCF_900095145.1 Mus pahari | reverse complement strand
TGTCTGTCTGTCTGTCTCTCTCTCTCTCTCTCTTTCTCTCTCTCTCTCTCTCTCTCTCTCTCTCTCTCTCTCTCTCTCTCTCTCTGCCTCTCTCTCTCTCTGTGTGTGTGTATGTATCCATTTTGCTTGGTGTGTATGGTATAGTCTCCTATACATGTACCATACATGCATATGCAGAGGTTCAGAGAGAGATTTTGGTCATCTGTCCCGCTACTTTGTCTTTTTGCTTCGAAAGGGGTCTCTCATTGAACTCGACCCTGGATATTTCAGCTAGGCTGGCCAACTGTGGAGTCCCAGGTTTTAATTGTCTCTGACGATGCCTTACAGGCAAGCACTTGAAGCCATGCATGATATTTTATGATAAGGATTCAAGTTCATGTAACCCCTTGTCTTTTCCCTTCAAATCTCCACTTTCTACCTGGCAAGAGATTTGCTCTTTTCAAACCAGGAAACCCATCTGATTCTGGTGGGGCTGTCACACTAGTGAATATTCAGCCCAGTCCCTTGTATTTTATGTTTTGCTCTAATACTTGTTTGCACATCTGAGGCCTGAGCAGCAGACATCTGTCTGGAAGAATCATGTGTGTGTGTGTGTGTGTGTGGGTGTTCTTCAACATGTTTCTTCTGTTTTTTTGGTGAGTTTCCCACACCTCTAATACATTGCACTTTTCTTTGCCTTTTCATCACACCAAGAAAAGCAGAAGCAAATCCACTCTTTCTTCAGCTGTCTTTCCTTTTCTCTGTAGACCACTTCCAAATCCAGATTCCAGCCCTCAGTCTCTGCTATAGCTCATGGTTTAAATAATAGATGAATGAGTTGTGCTAGCTGTAGTGTAAGGTTAAGGTCAAAACCTAAACTGGTCATGTTTTAACCAAGATGTTTTTCTTTCTGTTATTGACTTTTCTGCTTCTGTTAATATGTCTCAATTTATTCTTGTCTTTGATTTAACTATGCTGATGTGATATGCTTTATTTGTTCCCCTTTCCTTGGATATTTTCAATATTCAGAATAATTTATATATATATTTTCTGACCCCTTTACAGAAAAAAATTATCTGCTCAGTTCTAGTTTCTCCTTTGTGTAAATCACTCTAATGGCATGTTCATATCTTTCTTTGCCAAGCCAGCTTATCAAAAGCTATTCTCCTGATTAGAAGCTTGATTTTATTTTCCTGTCAGCTCTCTGAGCTTCACTTAAGACTTTGGATGTGGCTTAGAATGGTCATAGGGACATGAAAATGTTTATATGGCTACTTTTATTGAGATTTTACAATTCCTGAGTCCAGTTCATTGACCACATTGGATATCTCTTTGGCTTCTGGCCTTTCTCTAGAAATTCCCCACTTGTTAGCTTCTGCCCATTCTTCTCCTCCCAGCGATGTACAATGTCACTGATTACCTGTGGTTTGTCTACATTATATTTATGAAAAATAACTGTTCTGTTTTTCTCTTCAAATATAGTTTGTTCCCATTTATTTATAATGACTGCCTGCCATTTACCTTCCATTACAATGATCTACTAGAACTTATGCATATGCTTTATTAGTTAATTTCTGGATGAATTAATAGGTTATGCAAATACAGTGCATGATCAGCACACATCATTGGACTTTGGAAACTAGGTTTGTCACACTGAAAAGTAGCTGTGTAATATTTGTCCAATGGATAGATCTACAAGATGAATTTTTCTCATTTGTAAATCAAGATATTGGGCTATGAAAAACCATTTTCACATATTTTATCCTCATAAAATGGATTGTTAGGGGGTATTGTTTGTGTTTGTACATACATGGATGTATACCTCTCTCTCTCTCTCTCTCTCTCTCTCTCTCTCTCTCTCTCTCTCTCTCTCT
>NC_034608.1:75213719-75226171 GCF_900095145.1 Mus pahari | reverse complement strand
TGTTTGCGCGCGCGTGCGTGCGTGTGTGCGTGTGTGCGTGTGTGTGTGTGTGTGTGTGTGTGTGTGTGTGTGTGTGTGTGTGTGTGTTAAATACTAGGTGTGGATTTGGAAGAAGAGCTTTTCATGGTTTCTGTAAACTGACTAACTCCAAAAGTTAATGCAGCTTCCATCAATCAGCAACAGATTACAGATTCATTTTTTTTCTGAAAATTCTCTCCTTTCTTGAACTACACTGGACACTTTTTAATGTTTTCTAAATGCTATTGTGACCATATGATCGAGCACTTTAATTTCATTAGTCATTATAAGTTACATATGGATAACTTAACAATATGGGAATACATGCTTAAGTTACATGCAAATGTTATACCATTTTATATGAGCAACTGAAAATCACCAAATTCACAAATTTCATCCAACCAATTTTTCCTGGTGTCAAGAGGGAGAAATACTTCAATTACAGACATATCTCTTATCTTGCTTTGATGACAATTTTTAAGATACTCTAAAAAGGATTTTGCTTGTTGAAATGGCTATGAATAATAATGTTAGAAAATATGTGTTAACATTTACAACATTGCCAGACAGTGTGCTCACTAAATGCTTTGCACATTTACTAGGATACATCATAGTGGTACACAGGGTTAGAACTAGAATCATTGTTCATAGCATGAGAAAATTGTACATGAGCTTTAGTACTTCATTGCCATGTAATTAATTCATAAGTACACTGTTTATATAGTTGACAACTAAATTTTCATAAGCATCATTGAAATATCTTATTATTATCTTATTAATATGTTATTGATGATATTTTCTTTTCCATATCATCTTCAAAACATAATTTTACTGTTTTCTAAGCTTTCATATATGAGCAAAATACCACAAAATAATGTGCTATTCAGAAATCTGCTGTTGATTGAAATTTAAATATTTATTAAGTGGAGTCAGGTTTTGATCTCCAACAGTGCTTAATGATGCGTAAGTTATGGCTCAGTAGTGGTGCTTCATGGACAAAGGTTTGTATATATGGAAATGTCTGACCTTATAATAATTTCATAAGATACTATCAAGCAATATCATGGATCACTGAAATGTTTTTGTTACCCATCTAAACACAAAGTGACCAATCTAGAAAATTTAGGAGCTTTTCCTAGGATGTTAACATGATTTCCTGTGTCATATTTTAATGTATTTTGTCAATGGCATGATAGAAGTTGAAAGTTATTCTCTTTAAGCAAAAAGCAGTACATTTTCCAATTTACACATATATACTCAATTCCAATTTTTTTCAAGGCATTAAGAATATAGGTGTAAATGTAGTTCTATTATTATAGACTATATTTTTCATTGTGCAAAAGTAACAGTCATATTGAAATTAATTTCATACACTAATAGACACTCTGGAGAGAATACACTGATAAATACTCTGGAGAGAATGCAGACATTTAGTTTGTTTGGATAGATGCTAAGCAGTGATGTTGCAGATATCCATGCCTGATGTATTCAACCTCTGTCTCCTCTGATGGGTACTCATGTTGTAGTTATCATTTGACTTTGTTAAAATCCGCTCTAGATGTGAAGGCTAAATGACTACAGTAGAATACTAGAAATTGGGAAGCTAGAACAAATTTCATCACTGGGAAACAATCATATGGAAAAGTTAGCAGGTACAAATTTTTTGTGGCACAAGAGGTTGAATTGTAGAGCTGACTTACGGGACTCATATGACTAGAAAGTTGTGTATAAGAGGACAGTGGGAGAAAGAAAAATCCCAATATATTAATAAAATACATTGCATAAGAGAGGTTATCTAGGCTTATGCTCAAATTCTTATCTGACATCACATGGGATGCTCTTAAATGAACCTCTCCTTTACATTTATTCATTGAGCATACAAGTATGTGTGCAATACTGTAGCATATGATTGAATAAAGGTGTCACTCTAAAACAAATGGGATCTAGATGTGCAAATGCGTGTTTCAATGTCCAACTTTTTTTTTCAAGCAATAATTTTGAATATTCACATTCTTGATATAACATTCAAGTAAATCATAACTTTGCAGGGAATATAACCAATTAACTTTGAGATTTCAGATTGTAAATATGTAAGTTGGAGATGAAAAATAAGACTTATTTTTTTCCTTGTGAATTACTTGAGTTGTCAGGGAGACATTGCTTCTGGTAACTTTTCAAGTGAGGGATAAAATTGTTTTCTTTTAAATTAAAGACTCACAGAGCCAATAAAGATTAAGTTCTACTGCTTTGATGTGGGGCACTTTAGCTTTGTGACATATTTCAAGAATATGCTTTGATTTCAGTCACCTTCACTTTGCCATGTAACTTAAGATACACTTAGAGACTCAAGTACTCTAAATATATTATTTTATGAAAGCATGATGTTCAAATTGATTGTGAGGCTATATGATTTCCTAAGTTCCAAGTGATGCCCACTCCTCAATTGTCAACAATGTCACCTTTTCAGCCCTCAAATTTTATCTTCACTTGTCAGATAAATGAATAACATTATATTGGAGAGACTAAATTTTTACTTCTGTAACAGACATAAAGAGATATACCCATAACTACATATTAAAGGGGAGAAATAATAAAAGCATGCATTCCCTCATGCAGCTCTAGTGTTTTATATTTGCCTTGCCAATCAATTTAAAATCTATTAGAACAGAGGGCATAATGATCAACATTAAACCACCTGATAGTTTCCGAGATCATGTTTCATTCACATATCCAAAACATTGTGACAGAAGACTACTTAAACTTATTTATAATAATTTATGTTTGTTTTTATTTTAAAAATATAGCATGCTAGTACTACAGAGTCAGTGAAGCAACCAGCTGGCCAAGAGGACTGATCACAGCTGGTGATATTTACTAGTAGAAATAATGTAAATATCTTGGAGAAAAAAATTCAAATAATATTCATCTCAATGTACTTATTTTAGTCATTAAGTATATGTTTATTGACTTGTGGTTTAAAAGCTTATGTTCATTCTGACTCTTAAGTTGATTAGTGGTGCCCCTGTACATACTGTGAAGATGCTCTAAGTAGTTCACAAATGAGAAACTCTGCTCTGAAAACCAAAAGATTTGTTCTGAAAATGAGACTGTGTACATAGAGAGGATTGATTTAAGATTTATAAATGATGCTTAATTACAAAATGAGTTCATTAGTGTATTATTTAAAAGTCCATTAATTTTTAGTTTCTCTTGTAATGAGATTTATATATATGGTGATGCAAGTATTATTGCTAAAAAGTTTAAATCTTTCTATTGTAAACTGAATGAGTGTCTCAGAAGTAACTTCAGGGATGCTAACTGAACTCCCAGGTATGGTCTCGTATATTGTTGCTACTTCACAATATAAGAGGTTTCTGCATATGGGACACTATTATTTTTTTATCAAGGATGGAAGCTATTTTGTGTTCTCCTGAAAAGAAAAACATTTATCAACACGCCAATGAAGTAATCAGCTAATCCAGAGCATGTATCACTCTACGGTAATCAGATAGATGCCATTTGCAAAAGGGAGAAACTGCCTAGAAAAACACAAGAGGCTTAAATGATGCAATGCCCAAGTGCAAATTGTAGACCTTATTAATATCTAGATGGGCATTCCTTCCAAAGCTCACACTGAAATTTGTCATTGAGCAGTTTTAAGAGGGGAAAGCTTGAAGAGGCAACTTAGTGATGTAGGCTCATGTAGGCTCATTGTAGGTCATGGATACAAATGGTAGTTTAAACTGAATTTTCTACTGCTTATTTACCATGTGTGATGCAGCATCGTATAACCAGGCATCTCATTCTCTAGAGGCATTAAAAGCTGGCCTTTCTGTTTATTTTTGTTGTTTGTAACTTTTCCAGTTTGTGATATTCAGTTACAGCAGCAGAAACCAGGATAAGTAAGATTCCAATAATAATAAAAACAAACACAGTAAACAAGTGTTGAAAAAAATTCTGGACAGTCAAACTTGTATTTACAATATGAAATAACTTGGTACTTTATTTTGTATAACAGACACTAAGTTTATTTTATTTCTTTTAAGGAATTACATACGTATTTATATACGGTATTCAAATTTTGTTGTCAAGTCTACAAAGAAAGAATTGAAGAGAATGGTTAAAACTGACAGGTAAAATTGTGGTAAATGTTAATGACAGCTGAAAGAGAAATAAGATTTTATTCGTCTATGGTCTTAAGCTAGCTGGGCAGCAATATTAAAGCACTATGTACTGAATAGTTTATAAATGAAAGAAACTTGTTTCTCACAGTTCAAAAAAATACCAAGTGCAAATCAAGGCACTGGCAGACTTGAGGTCTACTAGGGGTCAACTTTCTTATTCCAACATGGCTGTATTTCTCGCTTTGGGTTTATGTGATGGAAGGAAAGAAAGAAATCTCTATGGTGCTCATCCATAGTGACACTAAATAAATTCACTTGCATCCATCTGTAAGCTCATCACCTCCCAAATGAGCCCATGCTAATGACATCACTTTAGAGGCTGAGGTGTCAGCAATGTTAATTTGGGTGGCTGGTTCAGTTCATATAGGTAATCAATTTGCTGTGCAGTGGAGCCATTGCAACTTTAGCTTTATGACTAAGTCTTCTGTACATCCCAAGTTGAACAAAGCCTGTGTATAGACTCCATATCCCTTCTTCTCCATGTTCTCTCCATCCATGGCTCAACATTCTCAGGACACAAAGGCTCCAAAGGAAAGGAAAATGCGTGCCTTTTCTCCTTTTGTTTGCAAACTTGCCTTTCCAATCTGTCTGGGAATTCCTTACAGCCTTGAGGCTTCTAAAAGGATGCCCTTTTCACATTTTATCCACGAATTTCAATGTGTTCATTTGTTGTCAGCTAGAGTTATTCCTGATTTCTGTGGCTCTCGTAGGTAAAATGGCTTTATGCAGGTATTCCTAAGTTTAGTTCAAATTTTCTTTTTCTAAAACACAAAAAAAAATGTAGGCAGTTTGAGTTAGTGAGAACTGACATTCACAGTTGCCACTCTTAAAATACTTACTTTGTGTTTTGAGATTCACATCCCAACCAAATACAGATTTGCTTGCCAATAAAGCATTTTGACTTTGTTAAAAAATGCTCTCTGTGGAGCTTGAAAGTTCTCTTGCCTCAGCCATATATCATAAGTTTGAGAAAGAAGCAGCAATCGCCTGAGACCTAAATTTAATCTTTGACGGTTCATTCATGTCCTTATTATAAAAAATCTTCATATTGGCAGGAAGTTGATGGGCTCCAACATTCTGAGGTGGAATGTTGCTATAAAGGAGTGAATTTATGATTGCTGCATGAAAATAACATATTTATGCAAAATAATTCTGTAAAGCAAAAACATCTGCTTCTGCATTTAAGGAACATATTCACACAAGAGTATAGAGAGAATAATAAGTGAATATAATTCAAAACCCCAAGCCTCTTCACTGGGACCTTTAAAAAGATAATGTGAAGGTATTGTCTTTGCATGGGCAGATATTGAAAATTCATAAAGTGACAGAGATCTGAAGTAGACCTGCTGCTGCTTAAGGCAGCTGATACAATCTAGAGGAGAGCATGCGCAGTCTAGTGAAGAGACCTCATATACTCTGTGGACTTTTTATTTAAAATGAAGTGTCTATGTGTTTTCAAATGGTTGTCCCATCTTTGAATATACTGTTTCTAGATTTCTCTGGATCTTGGAAACTTAATCTCAGTCATGTAAGAAGACCTCGAGATTCTATTCCAAAAGAATTAAAAATTTCATCTCAGAAGATGCCTTGAAATATTGTGATTTGTAATCAAGTCATAATTCATTTTAAAATGCAAATGAAAATAGACAAAACCAGTATTTCTATTAGCCATGAGGATAAAGGTAAATATGATGAAAATGTCTGCACTATGCTTATGATAATATCTGCAAAGTGAGTCTGTCAATGGGCTTGCCCATTTTAAGTTCCTGCTTCAATGAAAGGGTATCCTGGGACTTGGAAGCCCAGGAACAACACAATTCTGAAGGAGATGGTATCTCAAGATTAGGGCATCCCGAGACACGGGAGCTCAGGAACCACATAACTCTGAGAAGAAGCCTCCACATCAGAGGCATTGCAGCTCCCATGGGAGGGTATCCACAGCTGAGCTGAGGAGCTCAGGAGCCTCAGCCTCACTCCACCTCATTCTTCCTTTCTTCCTTTCTCGTCTTTGTTTCCTGGCTGCTTCAGATAAGAGTCAAAACAGGCAGCAAATCTCATAAAAGAGAATTTTTGGAAGGGTCCAAGGTATGAAGGGATGAATCTAGAGTTGACTGTCCTCTGTTCTAAGGAGTGACAACAGGAAATTCAACAATGGGCTGGGCTTATACATACAATTTCTTAGAGAGTAGAGCTTTTCAGAGCGGAGACTTCCAGAATGAGGATTGCTGGGATTTCAAGTCTTGTGCCTGGGGAGCTCGGAGAATTGGTATGTTTTCCTGCTCAAGGATTGGTGATTAGTGGATTTTTGTTTCAAGCTCAGGGATTGATGGCTTTGTTCACTCTCTTTTCTCCACACCAGGCTCATGGGTTAAGATTGCAAGTCCTTCCAGGCTGCAGGCAACTTTAGCTAAGGTGCTATCTTTGTGGAGCTGCTAGGAAGGCTGAAGACGAGGTGCGGCCACTGTGGACAGTGCCAGTGGGACAGCTGCTGCACTGGTATTTCACTAAAACTGTAGGCTGAGGCAGGAATGAAGGTGTCACCACTGTGAATAGCTCCTGTGGCTGCGACAGGCTGAAGTTTCTGCGTGTAGCCATTTTGGCAGGAGCTGCAATTTTTGTCAGCTCCCATGGAGGTTGATTAGGAAGGAGGGATAGCTGCCATTTTGATAGCTTTTATTCTGTGCTGCTTAGGAACTACATTAGTTTACTTGGTAATTATTATAACCAGTTCTACCATGTTTGATTGTTTGTTTTAGCTACTTTGTATTTATTTAATTTTACTGTAATTCCTTTATTATTATGTATTCAAATGTTTTGATTATGCTTGTCTGTGCACCACATGTGTGACTGATGGTATGTACAATAAGTAATAAGATAGCCTGGAACTGGAGTTAAAGATGATTCTGAACCAATGTGCTGGGCTTTGAACTTAAAATTTTTTAAAAATAATAAGAAAGATGAGTATGTGTTTCTTGTGTCATTTACTTAGGACACATAGCTTTTCTTCCATTTTTATGTTTCAGTGCAAACATATAAGATTAGGTAAGATATAGCCTTTTTTCCTATTAAATCTAAATTCCTATACTGTTTTAATGGTAATTTCTCCTTCTGACTGACTGTCCAACTTTCCTCTTTCCTTCAAAAATCATCTATCAAGCGTACATTATGTGTTAAAACTATAAAAAACACTGGGTATTACACATGCTCGATAAATATAACACTAGTAACAGAATTATGATCATTGTTATGACCTCTGTGTTGGGATCTTACAATGTGTTTTTACAATGCATACTAGGAATAAGACAGACCTAGAACTTCTGCAGGTATGCGGCAGTTGGTTCTTCATTTGGGTCTCCTACACTGTATTGTCTCTGACTACTTTGGATCCCTTTCCCCTGGCTGGGCTGCCTTGTCTATTCTCAGTGGAAGACATTGTGCTTAGTCTTGCTGTGGCTTGATATGCATGACTGGCTGATGTTCATGAGAGGCCTCTCTTTTTCTGGGTATAAAGCAAGAAGGGCTGAATAGTGAGGAGTTGGGAGGAAGAGTTGAAAGGGAGAGACTGAGAGGAGAGGGGGGAGGGCAGGATGCAATCATGATGTAAAGTGAATAAACAACTTAGTCATTTAAAAAATATATTTGAGCCAAACCCTCTTTTAC
Source organism: Mus pahari (assembly GCF_900095145.1). Taxonomy (NCBI): domain Eukaryota; kingdom Metazoa; phylum Chordata; class Mammalia; order Rodentia; family Muridae; genus Mus; species Mus pahari. The sequence continues at coordinate 75,218,309 of NC_034608.1, read as the reverse complement.
TACCCTTTTGCTAGCTATACCTGTTCTTGGGAGGCTGCTGTGAGAATGGCCCTTAAGAGATTTAAGATTAATACCCTGTGTAAGCCTGAGTTACCTGTCAATGAGTTGCTATTATAAATCTAAATTACAAGGGCCAATCAAAAGTGAGTTTTGTTCCATGGTATACTAAAACCTGTTATTTAACCTTTGGATAAAAGGTTACATTTTAAAAGACTTACAAAATGACTGCAGTCGACTTTATGGGCTTATGTTTATGACCAACTCAGTGCATTTGGTCTTCTCCAGGACAGGAAATGTGTGCCTGCAGAATGTTCAGAAAGGGCCTGAAAATAAAACATTTAAAAATATTGCATGAGTGGTCTAGATTAAATTAACACCCATAACTTCTGTACACATCAATAAAAACCTCTTAGAAAATGCTTCAAAAACAGACTCTGGTAATAAACAGAGAACAACTCAACTAATCATAAATAATATCAACAAAAATATATAGACTTATATGAAGAAGACTCTAAGAACATTGAAAGACATAAAAGCAGAATTTACTGAGAAGAAATATTTCTTTCTAGAATGAAAACTGAATGCAATAAAGATTTTATTTCCTCCACAATTAAGTATAAATATAAGTGAAAAGAAATTATAATAAATTTCAGCTAAACTACTGTAAGATGTACTGTTAAATATAACCCATAAAAATAGCTGAGAAAGTTTTCAAAAGACAAAGCATGGGCCTGTTGTGTTGATGTACACCTTTATTCCCAGAACTGCAAGATAGAGGCAGGTATATCTCTGTGAGTTCAATGCCAAGCTAGTCTACATAGCAAGTTCCAAAATAGCCAAGGAGAGGGAGAGAGAGAGAGAGAGAGAGAGAGAGAGAGAGAGAGAGAGAGAGAGAGAGATCCTTTTTAAGAAACAAAACAAAGCAAGAATCGTGTTTTGACATTTTCTTTAATATTTATGAAGTATAACAGCAGCAAACAAATGTCAGTAAAGTCAATTATGAATAAAAAGCTGTCTCATAATAATAGATTTTAATGTGCATTATTGGTATGATTATATGGAGTGAAATAAGAAAATTTATTTTGAATGAAAAATGAGTTCATGTAACTTTTTACTTTTTGAAATTTTAATATAATTAAACACTTCCTTCATCCTTTCTTTTTCTTTAATTGTTGTTACACAAACACACAAGCGCACACACACACACACACTTTAAACATAGAGATACCCCATTCATTTCAGTATGAATAGTTACCTATATTATATTATATTATCTCAGGAATGATCATCTGGTATTAGATAAATCCATTGCTACTCTCTTCCCTGGGGAAGACCATTTCTGCTTCTCTTAGAGTTTGAAAGTTACCCTGAGTTCTTTGTCTAGTGTTGAGATTCTGTGAGCTTTCCTTCTTCCCTGTTAGCATGTCCATTGACATCACCGTTGTTTAGATCTTGTTTAAGTGGCCATATTGATGAGGACTGATGGATGTAGCATTTTGTTGGAATTTTATAATTTACATTTATTTTTACTACTTCCTATTTAAAAGTAATATGTCATGTGTCCTGGTGATATTTATTTCTCTGACTTAAGTATTTCTACCCTAGGTATTTGCTTTGTCACTTATAGAGTTTTAAGAACTTTCTTGTTTAGATAATCATTTCCTCATAAAACCAAAAGAGTGACATCTCTTTTCTGAAAATACAGGAAGACTAGTCTAATCATTTTGGAAAAACTGTCTCCATAATTAAATAATGGAAGTTGAATTTAGAATTATACCCAAGTAAAAGTTAACAATGAATTTTGCATTCTAAACAAAAATAATTCCAAACTTTGTCTCTGCCACTTCTTTCATGGCGAAAGGATGGACCATCCAGAGACTGCCCCACCCGGGGGTCCATCCCATACATAATCAGCCACCAAACACAGACATTGTTGCATATGCCAGCAAGATCTTGCTGAAAGGACACTGATATAGCTATCTCTGTGATGCTATGCCAATGCCTGGCAAATATAGAAGTGGATGCCCACAGTCATCTATAGGATAGAACACAGAGACCCCAATGGAGGAGCTAGAGAAATTACCCAAGGAACTCAAGGGGTCTGCAACCCTATAGGTGAAACAACAATATGAACTAATCAGTACCCCCAGAGCTCGTGTCTCTAGCTGCATATATAGCAGAACTGCTTGTGGACGTTGTACATCGTGGTGCGCACTAGGCTCCGCACCACGATGTACAACGTCCACAAGCAGTGACAAGGGGTCAATTGTACTGGATAGCTTTGTGTCAACTTGACACAGCTGGAGTTATCACAGAGAAAGGAGCTTCAGTTGAGAAAATGCCTCCATGAGATCCAGCTGTAAGGCATTTTCTCAATTAGTGATCAAGGGGGGAGGTTCCCTTGTGGGTGGTGCCATCTCTGGGCTGGTAGTCTTGGGTTCTATAAGAGAGTGGACTGAGCAAGCCAGGAGAAGCAAGCCAGTAAAGAACATCCCTCCATGGCTTCTGCATCAGCTCCTGCTTTCTGACCTGCTTGAGTTCCAGTCCTGCATCCTTTGGTGATCAACAGCAGTATGGAAATGTAAGCCAAATAAACCCTTTCCTCCCCAACTTGCTTCTTGGTCATGATGTTTGTGCAGGAATAGAAACCCTGACTAAGACAAATTGGTACCAGCAGACTGGGGTATTCCTGTAACAACCTGACCATGTTTTGGGGAGGACTGNGGAAGGACTTTGGAACTTTGGGCCAGAAGATCCATTTGGTGTTAAGAGCTCTTTGGAATGTTGTGTAGGAGCTTCGAAGATAATGTTCAGAACAGTGCAGAAGATGGAGGCCTGGCTTGTGTAATTTCAGAGGGAAAATTAAAGACTCTTTTCAGGGCCATTGCTGTTTTGAATTGTGAAGATTCTGTGGTTCTGGTTAGCTGGGGCTGAAGAATCAGCTGTGATTAACAAGATACCAGAACCACTAAAATGAAATGTTTTCCTTAATGGGTCTATTGATGCTGGTTAGCTGGAGCTAAGAAATTAGCGGTGATTAAGAAGAGACCAGCATCATTGAGGTGACATCTTCTGGGAAGTATTTTCTGAGAGCACAAAGAGGCTGTGGTCCAGAGATAGCCAAAGTTGTACTTTGTGCTGCAGCAGGACTTGGTAATGTGTAAGAGTTACCCATGTGATACTGGTTTTGAAGGTATGAAGGGGTCATGCAGAGCAGCTGAGGCCATGGAAGCACTGTGAGAGGCCATGGAAGGCCATTGGTGAAGGTGCAGTCTCAGTTGCAATTGATGGCCCAGGACTGAAGGGGTCACAGCAGCGTTTTGGAGATGCCAGTACCATGAGATAACCACCAAGAACAGCAGCAGCAGTGAAGTACAGGCAGCTGGAGCTAGAGCCAAGAAGACAAGGTGTGTGCTACGAAGGGCATGGCTGAAGAAGTGACCCAAACCCTTGGAGGAGCCCAGAAGATTGTGAGTTGGATCCCAGACATTGGACAGTTAGAGTTTAATTTTTGCTTTTGATTGTGACTGTGCCCTGATGTTTTTCCCTCTTGAAGGAAGTATTTGAGTGGAGCCCACAGTTAAGAGACTTAATTGTAAAAAGACTTTGGATTTTAAAAGGTATTGGATATTTTAAAAGGATTGAACTTTTAATATGTAAAAACTGTGGGACTTTTAAAGTTATTTAAGATCTTGGGGATGAATAAGAACTAAGGGTTGAGGCTTACTAGTGATGTGTTTGTGTGTCAAGTTGACAAGGGGTCAATTGTACTGGATAGCTTTGTGTCAACTTGACACAGCTGGAGTTATCACAGAGAAAGGAGCTTCAGTTGAGAAAATGCCTCCATGAGATCCAGCTGTAAGGCATTTTCTCAATTAGTGATCAAGGGGGGAGGTTCCCTTGTGGGTGGTGCCATCTCTGGGCTGGTAGTCTTGGGTTCTATAAGAGAGTGGACTGAGCAAGCCAGGNGAAGCAAGCCAGTAAAGAACATCCCTCCATGGCTTCTGCATCAGCTCCTGCTTTCTGACCTGCTTGAGTTCCAGTCCTGCATCCTTTGGTGATCAACAGCAGTATGGAAATGTAAGCCAAATAAACCCTTTCCTCCCCAACTTGCTTCTTGGTCATGATGTTTGTGCAGGAATAGAAACCCTGACTAAGACAGAGGTAGATCAAATCCTCTCTAACAATATTTGTAAAGTCATTATGTTATGCAGTCATAATTATATAGTTTTTGAACTTTTAAAAATTTCTGAGATTAATCTGTCATTTCAAAAGATTCATATTTTTCTTATAAAATAATTTAAAGCTGAAATCATCATAAACAGTCTTAGTCTATTACCTTAACTCTTTATTTTTAACCCATGAATTGTATGACCTTCCTTCAGCTAGGTTTTCTATGTGCTGGGGATGTATTGACATTCAGCCTATGGTCCAAAAGAAGTTCAATTGGAAACTCTTACAGGAGAGAGCATTGTGCACATCTGTTCATCTGTCTGTTCTCACATCATGGCTGTTGGCATATATTTCTGACAGTGGGGCTGCTTCTGGGAAGGTGTTTTCTATTTGTCATAGGTACATGTAAAAGATACA
>NC_034608.1:75208719-75211219 GCF_900095145.1 Mus pahari | reverse complement strand
GGGAAAAAAAATTTGTCTATTGTCTGGTCCAAATTAAAGCTAGGTCTTCCAAGTATAGATTTAATCTCTTGCTCTCTCACTTTGGGGAGCTAGAGCGTCCTATTTGATAATCTGCCGTGATTACAGTTCTTTCTTTATGGCTAATGCTTTATAATTTCTATCCTAATATTCATTTCCCTTACCTCATTAGCCAAAGAACTATGTCTATTATTTCTTGCTGGGAGGGAGAACTGTGCTCTGGGAAAATGCTGGTGTTTTCTTATGGCAAGTCTGTAGAATACTAAAGCTCTTGTCCAGACATGGGAACTTCTGCACGGAACTCCATAGTAGAGAAAATTCTAGAGAAGACCCCAAAAGATTTTTTAAAATTAATTTATTAAGAAGCTGGCATCCTCCAGCAACTGATGCAGATGAATCCACAGACCCACAACCAAACACTGGATGGAGCTTGGGGACACTATGGAAGAGGGGGAATGACTGAGGGCCCTGAAGGGGCTAGGAACTAACCTGGAGACTTGGAAGATTTCAGAAACTGAACCACCAACCAAAGGGGACCAACTCCCCACCAACTCCCTAAAGCTGTTGCCTTGTTTGTGGAATACTTTCTTCTATCTGGACTGTCTTGTCTGGCCTCGGTGGGAGAGTTTGCACTTGGTCCCTCAGAGACTTGATGTGCCATAGTGGAAGGATATAGGGGGAGCCTCACCCTCTTAGAGGAGAAGGAGGGAGCAGAGAAACTTTTGGAGGGGAGATGGGGAGCAGCGATCAGGATGTAAAGTGAATAAAACAGAAAAAACAAACAAACAAACAAGCAAACAAAAAAGAAGTTTCTGAGAATCAATTCATGCTGAGCCTCTGATTTCATGGGAGATACACTGCAGGACCAGAGACTGGAAAATACTTCACATTTTTTGTTGTCTGTATTGCCCCCCCCCCAAACCCAACTGTACAGCCTAGTACTGTGTGGGAAGCATGGGTTAGTTACATTGTGCTGATTTGGGAGATAAACATCTTTTAGGATCTTTGGGGAAAATAATCAGCAGGAATGCTTGTCTAGAAAAAACAAACGCTAGCTAATTTAACAAAAGCTCTTTTGTGGCACGAATGAAAATGATTCTTCCCTCAGTATTACTTTGGAGCAGGGTTGAGCTTTCTTTCTTTCTTTTTTTTGTGTTCTAATACTCCCATTTGATTTTACTGGGGTTGTTACTTAGCTTAGGATTGGTGGAAGCTATATATTTACATTTCATGATATTAAATAATGCGTTTTATTTACTTTGATTATCTATAAATTTAACCACAGTATGGGCCACCTAGTAGAGTTTTTGTTTGTTTAAAAGTCTTTTTTTACTTATACTTATAAGCATGGATTTAATCATATATCTGGGTGAATGCATGTGCATGTGCAGGTGTCTACAGAGGCCCAAAGAGGGTGTTGAATGCCCTGGAGCTGGAGATATGAATGCTTCTGAGCTTCCCGCCATGGGTTCTGGCAACCAAACTTGGGTCCTCTGCAAGAGCAGCAGGTGCTCGTAGACACTGAGCTTCTCTCCAGCCTTATATAAAAGCTTTCTTATATTGGCAGCAAATTACAAAGTTGCACAGTTATCTTGTTTTCTAAATATATTTATTTTGATTAAACTTGATTCTAAAAAAATAAATAACCTTTTCAGATTAATCCAAGTAATTTTTATTTTAAAATGTGATTTTTTTAGTTGCAGTTGTATTTTGCTTTTCTAGTTTCAAAACTAATTTTAAACATGCTTTGTAAATGGAGTCATGTGCTTAGCCCATTTGAAGAGGCCTTCATTAAAGCCAGCCAGATGCACAAACTGTTCCTTAATCTCCAATTATGTAGCTTATATATATTTCATTTCTTTGCATATTATACAGCCTTGGATTTTTTTTAATAGAGGCAGAAAACAGATCAATATCTTTGAAATCTTTGAAGAGCCATCTTACATCTCTATGTGATAAATCCTCCAATCTCCTTCCACTTTTTCCTCTCCATTGCTCTACCTGGCTTGACTTTTCTTAAAAATATATATGCCTAGAGCTTCCTGCTATGTACCCTTTTTGTTACTATACTTTTACTGATAAAACCTCTTTCCTATACCATCAGTCTCATTTCTTGAGACCTCTGCCTGATTATCAACAATGAATAAAGTCTTCAATAGCTTTATGGAAGTATTCTACCCCAAACCCAGTTGCCTCTATATATGCTGTTTTGTAGTTGCCTATAGCTCTAAAATTTTCATTCATTAGACTTTTTAACATTTATCAAAAATGGGGGTAAATTTTGATGACATAAAAATGTAAAAATTAAACTGTGGGAATTTATCTTCTTTAACTTTGTTACTTTTCTTTATACACGTGTTTGTGAGCATGCGTGTGAATGCCATAACATTCCTTTATAGGTCAGAGGGCATTTGTGAGCATACGTGTGAATGCCATAACATTCCTTTACAGGTCAGAGGGCATTTGTGAGCATGCGTGTGAA
>NC_034608.1:75203193-75208459 GCF_900095145.1 Mus pahari | reverse complement strand
CATGCGTGTGAATGCCATAACATTCCTTTACAGGTCAGAGGGCATTTGTGAGCATGCATGTGAATGCCATAACATTCCTTTACAGGTCAGAGGGCGTCTTTGCTAGAGTTGGTTCTCTCCTCCCACAATGAGAAACTATGGGATCAAACTCAAGTCTGTGCTTTGCTGGCAAGCATCCTCCCTTGGGGAACTGTCTCACAAGCCTTCAGTTAGCTTTATGGAACTGGTATCATCTAGCCCCATTTTTTTCTGCCTGTATTGCTATCTATACTTATGATTGATGATTCACCTCTTGTCCTGTGTCATGTGACAGTCTAACTTAAAGTCAAAAACTATGTCTTCAAAGTTATAAATAGTAAAATTCATATGTGAGTCTTGCTTATTTAATTCTATATACATTTTATTTTATGCATAACTAGAGGAAAATATGCTTTTGACTATTGATCTTCAATATAATGTTAATTTGTCATGTCTGTGAAATAATGCTTGGAATTCCAGTACATTTAATATTTAATATTAACACTTGATCATAAATACTGTCATACAGTTTTGCTAAATAACCCCAATAAACCCCAATCTGTATAAATATAACTTCAAATGCAGAGATAGCAATGCAAATTTTATTGTAAGTAACTACTTGTCAATTAGTTAACAATTTGTACAATAAACATCAGATAATTTTGAAGTTGTATTTAGTTTTGATTTTAAATGAGTCTGAGTGAGTGATTGCCTGTAGTATGCATGCCATGAACATGTCTAGAGAAGGTAGAGGCCAAAACATACACTGAGAACTGAATCTACAGGGGCACCAAGTGTTCCTAATCATGTTTATTATCCAAAGATGTATTATTTTTAAAATCATAAGTTGAACTTCATCCAACATTATTGTTATTAATTCCACAGCCATCTTTTACATGTAGTAGTTTTGGATAGACTTTCAAGCCATATAGCATGCCTTTCTAAAGACTAGTTCATGTGCTGCAAAGCTCCAATGTTTCATCCTCTGAAGAAAGTGTGTATTTCTTTCAAGTTGTGATTCATTTACTCTCTAGTGGTCATTTATTGTCATAAACAAAGTCATCTTGCCAAATCCTCATATTTACTCATGATATTGAAAATGAAAATTGATTATAGTCATGAGTTACAAAACAATTTTTGGAAACAGTATCCCATTTATGATGTATTTAATAGTTTATTTTTTACAAAGTTTTTAAAAAGTCAGGATGACCTGATTCCTAAAGATTTGAAAAAAGCAAGAAGATCATTATTTAGTTGTTTAGTGTTGATATGTTAACAGCTTTGAACAATCTACAAGAATCTGCTGCTTTCTTACTGTGGACAATTTCTGCTTAACAGCCCCTTATAGCACAGGGAAAACTATTCAGTTATTCTTAGAGTTTGACCTCTTTCCTTGCAGCTTTCAGGAAAAGGGCTTAGCATTTAGTCCACAGCCAAGAATCTCTTTTGAGGTTGAAAATATTCTCCTTTATCTCTATGAGGTTGTCTGCTTAGTCAACTCGTGGTTGAAATATTGTAGCTTGGATTCAGTGGCTATAGAGAGGAGTCACTTTTTTCACTTTTCTTCTTTTTGAAAATGCCTTATAAGGACTGTTCAATATATTGTGATCAACCCCCTCTTCCAAATATCCTCAGTGGCATCTCATCTACAAATACTGAAATTACAATAGTGGTACCTGCTTCCTCTCATATGTGAAAGGTGCTTAACACTCACATACTGTGAGGGCTATTCCAAGTTGCCAAATTGACTGTATCTGGAAAGCACCACAGTCCAAAACTGAAAGTCACATCTACTGAATTGTTTGGAGATTCTAATATGACCCCTCTGACTAATAACTAAATTAGACGTAACCAAATACTGGAACGGAAGCTTCATTTTATGACAAAAGATGTCATCAATTGAAGGACTCTCTTTTCCTCATATTTTGGTAATTTTATTTAGATCATTCTCACTTATGCATATTTTAGAAAAATAGCTCTGTCCTATCCAAGTGGCCCCATTATGGCTGTCTCACACTTGCCCAGAGATCAATGTCTTGACTATTGAAGCTGTGATCTAGATATTGAGTCTAGAAAACATAGGCATTTGATTTAAATCTTGAGGTATAGCGCCTATAAAAAGATTATGGTCAAGCAAGGTGGTACATGCCTTTAATTCCAGGAGACAGAGTCAAGCAGATCTCTGAGTTCAGGACCAACCTGAGACAAGGAAAGTTCCATGTAAAAAACAGGTTAGGTTCAGGCATGGTGCCAGTCCCAGGCACCATGAGTTCAGGACCAACCTGAGACAAGGAAAGTTCCATGTAAAAAACAGGTTAGGTTCAGGCATGGTGCCAGTCCCAGGCCACCTTGTGCTCGAACTCAGAGGATGGTCCCACAGTCCGCAGAGGACTCACCACTCCACAGGTGCCCTAGTACACCCAGGATTTTAGGATCACTGGTGAGTGGAACACAACATCAGTTCCAAAACAATAGGGAAGGGCCTGTGCCAGCAGAAACAGGAAACCCACCTGAATAGCGGCTGAGGTTCATTCCGCTGGTCAACGCCAGTCCCAGGCCACCTTGGGCACGAACTAGGTGGACTGTCGCATGGTCCCCAGTGGACTTTCCATGCCACATGCACCCTAGCATGCCAAGGATCCTAGGATCACTGGTCTGGGTTAAAGATGAAGCTTCTTAGAAAACCAGAAGATGGAATTATAAGAATTGTTGCCTGGCATTTGAATGATGGCATCTTAGTTAGAGTTGTAACTTTCTTTCTTTCTTTCTTTCTTTCTTTCTTTCTTTCTTTCTTTCTTTCTTTCTTTCTTTCTTTCTTTTTTAAATTGTTTTGACTCTGTGAACCTTCCCCAACAGAGGAGAGTCAGCCTCCAGGGAGGGCTTTGCCCCCAGGACTCAGGTGAGAGCACCATCTTATATCTTCTGGATTTTCAGAGACCACGGGGGTCACTGAAGCAACAGAGTTTCTTGGGCAGGGTCCATTTAGGCCTTCATCCTCAGCCAGGAGGCAGAGCTGAGACCCAGACCTCTGGGCACCTTCCTCACCAGAGGAGAGTTGGCTCTAGGGAGGGCTCTGACACCAGGTCTCAAGTGAGAGTGCTCTCTTGTATCCCAGGTCTCTCAGAGACCAGTCCTCACAGAAGAGCGGGTAGGCCACAGAAGCAACAGAGTTTCTTGGACAGGGTCACTTTGGGCCTTCATCTTCAGCCAGGAGGTGGATCTGAGCTACAGACTTCTTTACACATTCCCTGAAAGAGGAGAGAGTGCTCTGACCACTGGGACTCAGGAGACAGTTGGACTCCCAGGAGTACTGACAGAGGATAACAGAATGACAGGAGAAACAAGTTCCATCCAGAGACAAATAGAACATCTAATACCGGAGATTACCAGATGGCAAAAGGAAACATAAGAATCTTACTAACAGAAACCAAGACCACTTGGCATCATCAGAACCAAATACACCCACCACACTGAGCTCTGGATACCCCAACACACCCGAAAAGAAAGATATGCATTTAAAACAATGGTTCATGATGCTGGTAGAGGATTTTAAGAAGGACATTAATAACTCACTTAAAGAAAAACAGGAGAACACTGCTAAATAGGTAGAAGTGCTTAAAGAGGAAGCACAAAAATCCATCAAAGAATTACAGGAAAACACTGCTAAGCAGGTAGAAGTCCTTAAAGAAAAAACACAAAAATCACTTAAAGAATTACAGGAAAACACAACAAAACAGGTGATGGAATTGAACAAAACCAACTAAGATGTAAAAATGGAAGTAGAAACTATAAAGAAAACCCAAAGGGAGACAACTCTGGTGGTAGAAATCCTAGGAAAGAAATCAGGAACCATAGATGCTAGCATCAGCATCAGGATACAAGAGATGGAAGAGAGAATCTCAGGTGCAGAAGATTCCATAGGGAACATGGACACAACTTTCAGAGAAAATGAAAAATGCAAAAATATCATAACTCAAAACATCCAGGAAATCCAGGACAAAATGAGAAGACCAAACCTAAGGATAATAGGTATAGGTAAGAATGAAGATTTTCAACTTAAAGGGCCAATAAATATGTTTCATAAAATTATAGAAGAAAACTTTCCTACCCTAAAGAAAGAGATGTTCACGAACATAGAAGAAGCCTACAGAACTCCAAATAGACTGGACCAGAAAAGAAATTCCTCCCAACACATAATAATTAGAACAACAAATGCACTAAATAAAGAAAGAATATTAAAAGCATCAAGGGAAAAGGGTCAAGTAAAATATAAAGGCAGGCATAATAGAATCACACCAGATTACTCACCAGACACTATGAAAGCCAGAAGATCCTGGACGGATGTTATACAGACACTAAGAGATCAAAAATGTCAGCCCAGGCTACTATACCCAGCAAAACTCTCAATTACCATAGATGGAGAAACCAAAGTATTCCATGACAAAACAAAATTCATACAATGTCTTTCCATGAATCCAGGCCTTCAAAGGATTATAAAGGGAAAACTCCAACACAAGGAGGGAAATTATGCCCTAGAAAAAGCANAAAAGTAATCCTTCAACAAACCTAAAAGAAGATAGCTGCAAGAGCAGAATCCCAATTTTAACAACAAATATAACAGGAAACAACACTTTTCCTTAATATCTCTTAATATCAATGGACTCAATATCCAAACAAAGAAAAACATAGACTAACAGACTGGCTACATAAACAGGACTCAATATTTTGCTTCATACAGAAAACCCACCTCAGGGACAAAGACAGACATTACCTCAGAGTAAAAGGCAGGAAAACAATTTTCCTAGCAAACAGTCCAAAGAAACAAGCTGCAGCAGCCATTCTAATATCAAATAAAATGACTTCCAACCCAAAGTTATCACAAAAGACAAGGAGGGGCACTTCATACTCATCAAAGGTAAAATCTTCCAAGATAAATTCTCAATTCTGAATATCTATGCTCCAAATGCAAGGGCAGCCACATTCATTAAAGAAACTATAGTAAAGCTCAAAGCACACATTGTACCTCACACAATAATAGAAGGAGACTTCGACACCCCACTCTCATCAATGGACAGATCCTGGAAACAGAAACTAAACACAGACATATTGAAACTAACAGAAGTTATGAAACCAATGGATTTAACAGATATCTACAGAAATTTTATCCTACAACAAAAGGATATCCCTTCTCAGCAACTCATGGTACCATCTCCAAAATTGATCATATAATTGGTCACAAAACAGGCCT
>NC_034608.1:75193085-75202787 GCF_900095145.1 Mus pahari | reverse complement strand
AGAAATGAAAAGGGAGACATAACATTAGAATCTGAGGAAACCCAAAAATATCATCAGATCCTATTACAAAAGGCTATGCTCAACAAAACTGGAAAATCTGGATGAAATGGAAAACTTTCTAGACAGATAACAGGTATTAAAGTTAAATAAGGATCAGATTAACGATCTAAACAGTCCTGTATCCCCTAAAGAAATAGAAACAGTCATCAATAGTCTCCAAAACAAAAACAGCCCAGGACCTGATGGGTTTAGTGCAGAGTTCTACCAGCCCTTCAAAGAGGACCTAATTCCAATACACCTCAAACTAATTCACAAAATAGAAACAGAAGGTATTCTACCAAATTCGTTCTATGAAGCCACAGTTACTCTGATACCTAAACCACACAAGACCCAACAAAGAAAGAGAATTTCAGACCAATTTCCCTTATCAATATCGATGCAAAAATACTCAATAAATCCATCATGATAGAGTAGGCTTCATCCCAGGGCTGCAGGGATGGTTCAATATACAGAAGTCAATCAATGTAATCCACTATATTAAAAAACTCAAAGATACAAACCACATGAACCTCTCCTCTCATTAGATGCAGAGTAAGCATTTGACAAAATCCAACACCAGTTCATGATAAAAGTTTTGGAAATATCAGGAACTAAAGGCCCATACCTAAACACAGTAAAAGCAATATACAGCAAACCAGTAGCCAACATCAAAGTAAATGGAGAGAAGGTGGAAGCAATCCCACTAAAATCAGAGACTAGACAAGACTGCCCACTTTCTCCTTACCTATTCAATATTGTACTTGAAGTCCTAGCCAGAACAATTTGACAACTAAAGCAGATCAAGGGGATACGAATTGGAAAGGAAGAAGTCAAAATATCACTAATTGCAGATGATATGATAGTATACTTAAGTGTTCCCAAAAATTCCACCACAGAACTCGTAAACCTTATAAGCAACTTCAGTGCAGTAGCTGGATATAAAATTAATTCAAACAAAGGAGTGACCTTTCTCTACACAAAATATAAACAAGCTGAGAAGGAATTTAGAGAAACAATACCCTTCACAATAGTCACGAATAATATAAAATACCTTGGTGTGACTCTAACTAAGGAAGTAAAAGATTTGTAAGATAAGAACTCCAAGTCTCTGAAGAAAGAAATCAAAGAAGATCTCAGAAGTTGGAAAGATCTCCCATGCTCATGGACTGGCAGGATTAATATAGTAAAAATGGCTATATTGCTGAAAGCAATCTACAGATTCAATCCCCATATAATTCCAACTAAATTCTTCACTGAGTTAGAAAGGGCAATTTGCAAATTCATCTGGAATAACAAAAAAACCTAGGATAGTATAAACTATTCTCAACAATAGCAGAACCTCTGGGGGAATCACCATGCCTGACCTCAAGCTGTACAACAGAGCAATTGCTGGTGGGATTGAAAGCTGGTACAACTACTCTGGAAATAAGTTTGGCGGTTCCTCAAAAAAAGTGGACATATTACTATCAGAAGATCCAACAATATCTCTCCTGGGTATATACCCAGATGATGTTCCAACTGGTAATAAGGACACATACCTCACTCTGTTCATAGCAGTTTTACTTATAATAGCCAGAAGCTGGAAGGACCCAGATGTTCCTCAACAGAGGAATGGATACAGAAATTGTTGTACATTTACACAATGGAGTACTACTCAACTATTAAAAAACATTGAAAATCTTAGGCAAATAGATGGATCTGGGAGATATCATCCTGAGTAAGGTAACTCAATCACAAAATGACACACATGATATGCACTCACTGATAAGTGGATATTAGCCCAGAAACTTAGAATACCCAAGATACAATTTGCAAAATACATGAAACTCAAGAAGAAGAAGACCAAAGTGTGGATACTTCGTTCCTTCTTAGAATTGGGAACAAAATACCCATGAAAGGTGTTACAGAGACAAAGTCTGGAGGTGAGATGGAAAGAATGACCATCCAGAGAATGCCCCACCCGTGGATCCATCCCATAAACAACCACCAAACCTAGACACTATTGCATATACCAGCAAGATTTTGCTGACAGGGCCCTGATATATCTGTCTCTTGAGAGGCTATGCCAGTGCCTGGAAAATACATAAGTGTATGCTCACAGTGATCTGTTGGATGGAACACAGGATCCCCAATGAAGGAGCAAGAGAAAGTACCCCAGGAGCTAAAGGGGTCAGCAACCCTATATGAGTAACAACACATGAATTAAAACCAGTACCCCCCAGAACGTGTGACTGTAGTTGTATATGTAGCAGAGCAGGGGAATGCCAGGGCCAGGAAGCAGAAGTGGGTGGGTTGGGGAGCAGGGCGGTGGAGGGTATAGGGGACTTTCAGAATAGCTGGGTTCATGGGGAAGATGGCAGGGCTGGCGCCAACGAGAACGGACCCCAGCCTCTCTGGTAGGGCAGGGTTTCTTTATCCCTGTTCCAGCTGGCATAGACCCTCCATGATTCTTTGGAGCTGATGTTGTGTTCCACACACCCATGATCCTAAGGTGATCCTGAGATTCTGTGGCATGGAGAGTACTCTGGAGCCCCTTGTGGCCTCCTCTGAGTTCAGGCAGAAGATGGTGGGGCAGTTACCTTTCTATGTCACGACTTTGGATATGTTTCTGTCAATACATTTGTCTTTGTTTTTATATAGATTTCCTCATGAATACAACCTTGATGTCATGTTGCTTCTTGATAAGTTATTACTATGAAGAAAAATTAAACACTTACAATTAAGTTTTTATATTAATTAACACATTCTTATTAAAAATTTCCTTCATCTGGTTCATTTCTGCACAAAGACCAAAAAATATTAAACTTCTACCAATAGTTTCAAGTAAATATATGGTTTTCTATTTCCCAAAAAGTACCTTTTAACATTAAGTCAACCTACTTTTAATAATTGGTGTTCTGATTTCATGCGGATTATTTGATTTATATTTTGTTTACCTTTCTTTTAAATTTTTAAAAAAATTTTTATTTTTATTTTTTTGGTTTTTTGAGACAGGGTTTTTCTGTGTAGTCCTGGCTGTCCTGGAACTCTGTAAACCAGACTGGCCTCGAACTCAGAAATCCACCTGCCTTTGCCTCCCAAGTGCTGGGATTAAAAACATGTGCCACCATGCCCGACCTTTGTTTACCTTTCTATTCAGCATGATTATTTTTCTCTTATTTTTATGGTTTGAAATTAATAGATTATTTTTTTTTCTTTCCATTTTGAATATTGTCTGAATTTTGCCTTTCCTACATTCAATAAACACACTTATGCTAGATATTGAATTTTTGATTGATAGTTATTTCCTTTCTTTGTACAGTTGAGAGAAATCACTTGTTAATCGTTTGGAAGGCAGTTGCCAATATATTGTCATTTTTTTCGAAAGTGATATTTTCACTCTGACTGCTTTTAGATTATTTTATCATTCAAAAGTTTTCTATGGTATCATTCTGAACTATCTACATTGAAAAGTATATTGTCATCTTCCTTTGAATTCTTGACCAATTATGAATGGCTCTCAGGCGTTTCACTTAAAAGTATGGCATTTTTGGTATTATTATTTCTGGGATTTTCTTCTTCTTTTAGAGGCAAATCTTTCCTTTCAGCTCTGACTGGCATAAAAGTCCCCATGTAGATTAGGTTTATCACAAACTTCTGATTCTCTGGCCTAAGCCTCATCAGTTCTGAGATTACATATGGATATTATCACCCCTGATGCATTCTGGGACGTTATTATTTTTAATTTGGGATGTGTCTGAGGTACAAATGTATGCTTGTATGTGTGCAAGTATATGCACGTGTGCACATTGAATGTTTGAATGTGAGGCAAAGGTCAACACTAGATGTTTTCTTTACTCTCTCCCCTCTCTTGCCCAAGTCTAAAGACACAAAAAGGAAATCAATTACTCAAGGCAGGAGAAGATGAGTATGTAAAATCAAGAACACAAAAAGTGACTGTTTAGTTATTCTATTAATCAAGTGCTAATCTCCTCCATCAATGCTACCACAAGCTGTGCTCAGAAATGCTACTTCGTCAGCTATAGGACATTCATCAACCTATACCAGCCAACATACACAAATGACCATCATAATACATCATAAGTTTGGCCAGAAAGATTTCTCATGAGGAAGGGGGCTATGTTGGTTTTAGTGACTTTCATCTGTAAGTTCAATGTGGTCTTCAAGTTCACTGGTAATTTGGGAAATGTCTATGGGCTCAAGAACAAGTTCAAAGCACCTGTGTTCCTTGTTTCCCCTGTTTCTTTTTTTTCTTTTCTTTTTTTTTTTTTTTTTTTGGTTTTTCGAGACAGGGTTTCTCTGTATAGTTCTGGCTNTCCTGGAACTCACTTTGTAGACCAGGCTGGCCTCGAACTCAGAAANCCNCCTGCCTCTGCCTCCCGAGTGCTGGGATTAAAGGTGTGCGCCACCACGCCCGGCTTCCCCTGTTTCTTTTATTCAGAGTATGCCACTGTGTTACCTCCATGTTCTTTGGGCCATGTTCCTTATTGTATATTTATTACTCACATTTTATGAAATTCATAGATAATTAGATATAATATTGGAAGATTTTAAAATTCAGTTATATTTAAATACAAAACCTTTTTTATTTGGGGCTTCAAGTTGTTTTCTGCCTTATCCATGTACATTGTTATTATTTATTGGCCTTATTAGTGGATTACATAAAGATCTTTTCCATTTCCCTCTTAATATCCTGCAGAAACCCTTTTTGTGCCAAAATGTTAGAACTTATGAGTGAAGGCTTTATGTATGTATTATCTCAACTTCTCCATGTCCAATGAGTTGTGTAGATGTTGTCAGGAATAGAGTCTTAGATCAATTTGTATTGAGCAACAGACTGAGTTGTTTGAAGATTCCCCTGTGACTCCTCTAATTAATAACTAAATTAGATGTAATACAGTAATGGTACTGAAAGCTTCATTTGGTAACAAAAGACGTCAAGTTGAGAACTTTGTCGTCCCTATTACTTGGTAATTTCATTTAGATTACCTTCATATATGTATATTTTAGTAAGCTTCTACTGTATTGTTTCTACACTATCCCTTCAATGGCCCCTAATTTTAGCTGACACTTCCTGTATTCCTCGGTTTGTTCCCATCTTGATCTACAGTGTGTCCTTACTGCAAGATATACTAGTGCAATGGTGGCACAAAGGTTGTGAAATAACCAACCAATATTTGGTTTGACTTAAGACCCATTTCACAAAATGGAACTCATACCTGACACTGATTTGGTTACCATGAACTAAAGACTAGTTTTTCCAAGGTCTTTGGGTAACCCCCAAAACTGTTCTTAATAAAGGGGCAATAAAATCACTCCTAATGCGATTCTGTTGCATTCATGCCTTGCTTAACCATCATCAGAGAAACTTTAGCTCTCAACAGATGGGAACAAATACAAAGACTTGGAACCAGACTTTAGGGCTCAGCATACCTAGCACTATCTCCATCCAATCCACCCTGGTGGGCTCAGAGAAAACAGGGAAGAGGACACAGAAAGAGGAGAACACCAATACCTGTATACTTGTGTAGATGACTGTGGGGGGGGGGGGGTATCTCGATTGCTTATCATTGCTGAAAGGCCTAGCCCACTATGGGCAGTATCAACTTTAGGCTGGTGGTCCTGCAGACTGTGTATAAACCAGGAAGCCATGCTCCTTGTTGTGCTTCATGACTTCCCTCAATGACAGACTATGACTTTAAGTGTACAGCAAATGAATTCTCTTCTCTTCTAAGAAATGTAATAATAAGATCTTTTAAAGCAAACATACAAAAATTAGTGATTTAAAAATCATGGTGAGGACATTTCCTTTCTAATACTGGTATTAAAGAGTTCCATCTGGTTAGGTGAAATGATAAAAGAGGAAACACAAAGCCTACCAGTCAACGGTTCCATGGAGGTAAATGAATAATTGCTCGCCTTACGGTTTAGGCTAAGAAGAACTGGTAGGATTTTCAGCATGTTTCATTCAATATTCCTGTAACTTTCAAATCCTCAAATGTTCTCTGTAACCAGTCAAAACCACACTTTTCATACTTTAAAATATTATTATTTAAGTGAACATACTCAATTCTTTAATAAAAACTTAAGTTTATTTAAGACTCACAGAATAGATTACTTAAATTTTATTGTATGCTTCATAAAGACACAGAGCAGAATTCTCATTTGGAAATCCAATACACTAAGTGATTTTCTCAAAGAACACAATTTTCTAAAAGGTATTCAAGGCCTTCAATCACCTTTAAAGTTATTTTACATGTAGAGCTAATGTAAGGTAAGTTTAATTTTATAAGGATTAAGAGTTGAGGATAGCAATGCTGCTTTTCTAAATCACTATAGAAAATGAACTCTTTTGAATCCTAACTCTTAACTTAAGGCTCTGTGCCAGGGCAGATTGTTCCCAGGTGGTTGGGTTGGTGTTTTATGGCTTTCCTTTGCTTTTGATGCCTTTGGTTTTATAAATTTTCTTCAGTGAAGGGATTTGATATCCTTCATTTTTTCTTTTGTATGTACACTATAGGTTTCTGCTCTGTGGTGACCACAAGTCATTATAAAGCATCTTCTAATGTGAGAAGATGGAGTATTAAGCTGATAACATTGATTCCACAAAATGTTTCTGTCATTCAACTAATTTCACCCACACTTATTTCTAATTGTATAATTCGAATCTTTCTACTTTTTTCTACAGTCCTCTAACAAAAGCTTGTGGCTCTTAATATTCTCAATAATTTTCCCTTTTAACCTTCATGTTTTAGTTAAGTCTTATGTACCACACATATGGTGTCAGAAAACTCTCTGAATGTGCCACCTAGTTTTCACAATGAGTTTATATTTGTATATATCTTAATGTTATGAATTAGTATCTTTAGTTTCATCATAAAGAACACTCTCTTATACTGTAACATGATTGCATTGGAGATGAATTCTCCTGTTTTACCTGAGAAACAATTCATCAATCATTCATCTTCACAGGACAGTTTTTCAGAACAAAATCTGATTCTTTATCCTTTGGCTTTGAATACTTTCTCTCTTTTTTGAAATTTTTTAACTTATTAAATTATGTTATTTGTTTACATTTCACATGTTGCCCCCCCATGCAGGTCCCCTCTACCAGAGTTTTTCACCCCATTCTCCCTCCCCTTTGCTTCTGAGAGTCTGATCACCCACCCAAGCACCAACCTACCCCCCCCTCTCTCTCTCTCTCTCTCTCTCTCTCTCTCTCTCTCTCTCTCTCTCTCTCTCTCTCTCTCTCTCTCTCTCTCTCTCTCTCCTCAGCATCCCCCTTCTTTGGAGCATTAAGTCTCTCCAGGATTAGGCACATCCTCTCCCACTAAGTCCAGAAAGACCAGACAAAGCTGTTCAGTACAGTTTCCACTGTCAGGACCATGGCTGATTTAGATGTCACTCCTTCATATGTGATATCCTTTTTTTTTTTTTGCTGTTTGTGGACCTTCTGTTTGACTCTTATTCTTGAAAATTGACTACAATATGTCTTAGTAATGTCTTGTTTAGGTTGAATGTGTCTGGAATTTGTGGGACAATTGTTCTGGAGGTAGAGTTGCTTTATATAATGGGTACAAGGGGATTGACTGGGTGAGGTACACTGATCCCAGCATCTGGTGAGTGACATTACTTAATCTCAGTACAGAAGCATCATCTAAACTTAGTGTTGACAAAGAGTTTTAGTGGGTGATGCTATGATTGCCAGCAATGACAGTGAAGCTCACAGCTGCTAAGATTCTCCTAATCTGCTTTTCTATCTCCACGGAACTTGTAATTGCGAGCATCTACCATTAGATAGGGATTGTTGCTTTAAGTAGCAGTATATGATAAATGGTACTTTTGCAGTAGCCCTGGAAATGAGGTATTCATAGCACAAAATTACAGAGATTTGATTGGACAACTATCCTGCATTCTGAGTGGTATCGGTGCTGGCTGTGCTGGCTGAGACATGAATGGGCTTAATGCTCCCACAGAGCTTGGATCTGGGGCTGGACCAGAGACGCAGGTGCATCTCTGGGTTGGGAGAGGTGGAAACTCCTTTCCAAAGTGGCTCAGTACAAGCTTGTGTGTGTGTGTGTGTGTGTGTGTGTGTGTGTGTGTGTGTGTGTGTGTGTATAGTATGTCCAGTTGCAAGTTCCTTACTGAGGGCTTTCAGGAAAGACTGATTTGGGGTTTTTTGTTTTGTTCTGTTTTGTTTTTTTTCGTTTTTTTTTGTTATTGTTGTTTTGTGTGTGTGTGTGTGCGTGTGTGTGTTGGGGGGAGGTTTTCAAGACAGGGTTTCCTCTGTGTACCCCTGGCTGTTCTGGAACTCACTCTGTAGACCAGGCTGTCCTTGAACTCAGAAATCTGCCTGCCTCTGCCTTCCAAGTGCTGGGATTAAAGGTGTGCACCACCACTGCCTGGCTTGGTTATTTCTTGAAAGAGATGTTAGTGTTCTCCTAGAACATATTATTAGCTACACTGTATCTCACATCATGGCTGGTAGCAATTACTTCCACCATTCTTCTCTGACCTTTTTGCCTTTTGGTATTTCAGTCATGTCTGTGTCACCATTCATTCTTTCTATGTTAATATTCTGATATTTTTCTTCCGTTTGTTACTACTGATAGGTCGATGGGTCCTCGATTCCTCATAGGTCTAATGTGCTTTGTGTATAGCTTATGTGCAAGTACAGGTACAAGTATATAAACAAAGACACAGAGACAGACACACAGACACAGTCACCCACACAGACACACACACACACACACACACACACACACACACACACACACACACACTTTTGCCTATTCTATTAATGTGACTGAGAATAACATTTGTTTCTACATTTAAATTAGTGGAATTTCATGACATTGATTACAATACAGTTACACTTTTTAAAGTGTCAGGGGTCTAACATTTGAATTCTTGGCAGTCTTTTCTCTTTTATACTCTGTGGTTCCTGTGATGATATTGTGTATGAATATGAGACTTGAAATTAAAAGTGGATTGGTTTGAAGGAAATTTTCTTTCAAATATTGTTTAAATTATTTCACACTCAGTCAAATCATACATTATCTAAGAACTGCACTTCTAGAATATAACCTAGAAGTGTGACCTGAAGTAAAACCCTGTATAGAACTGTGTGAGTGTGTGTGTTATGTGTATTAAATGTAATCACAGAAAAAGGGGTTATCAATTTGCCAGTGAAGGTATTGTGAGGGGCTCAAGGAAGAGTAGCGAGGGCAGTAGGGAGAAGATGAAGGTGGAAGTAATTTAGAAATTTTTTTTAAATTTCAAGTATTAATGTTCATATTTAATAAATAAAATATAAATAAGAGAAAGAAAAATATTTCCTATTAAAATAGAAACATTGTTCTAAATAGTACTATTTTACTTATAGTGTGCTTTCCATGAGAATATTTACTATTGAGATTCAAAACTAGTAACAGAAAAATTATGTTAATCTAAGTATATTACCCTGCCTCTTAGTCTCTGTTAGGTTTTGGTAACAAATCCTAACATTTTCTTTCTAGCAATTGTGATAAAAACTGCATGGTACTGGTACAGCAACAGACAGGTAGATCAATGGAATAGAATTGAAGACCCAGAAATGAACCCACACATCTATGGTCACTTGATCTTTGACAAGGGAGGTAAAACCATCCAGTGGAAAAAAGA
>NC_034608.1:75174914-75192910 GCF_900095145.1 Mus pahari | reverse complement strand
AAGGGGCCTCTCTTCCCAGTGATGGCCGATTAGGCCATCTTCTGCTACATATGCAGCTAGAGACACAAGCTCAGGGGGTACTGGTTAGTTCATATTGTTAAAAGACAGCATTTTCAACAAATTGTGGTGGCACAACTGGCAGTTATCATGTAGAAGAATGGGAATTGATCCATTCTTATCTCCTTGTACAAAACTCAAGTCTAAGTGGATCAAACAACTCCACATAAAACCAGAGACACTGAAATTTCCTTTAATTTTTAAACTGTCACTTACAAGTAAATGACTTTGATATTTGCTTGTGTATGCATGTGTATATTCATATCATCATCTTTCATACATATTGTATTATACTATATTATATATTGGTGAGTTGAATATGAAAGTGAAGTCTCCATATTATTTCAAAGAAATTTTCAAACTATACTATTTTAAGATCGTATTTTCTTTTTTTTTTCTGAAAATTAAGTTCTTAGAAAAAAAATAGTGTCTGATTTTCAGGAATGTTTACGATCATGGTCAGTAACCCAGGGCAAATCTCCATTTGTTTAATTTTGCTATACACATGCATACTTAAGATCCATCGATATAAAGGGAACATTTAATTTCCTTATCATCTGTCACCTCCTAAGCTTTAAAAATTTTGCTTTAAAAATCTAAAATGTTTAAACTTCTTGCTTTAAGGAACAATTATGTTCACAGTGAATAACTTCTTTATTATATGGCAATGTTGATGAAGTAAGAAACAAAACAATCACTTATTCTTCCTTAGTAGTTTTTACTTTCTTATCTACGAAGCTTCTGTGTTGGGCCAGATTAAATGTGGTATATGTTAATAAAAAGCATTAAAATAAAAAAATGACAAATAAAACCATGAATCTAACAGGGACATAGTAGAGCTAACTACATAGTAAATTTGGTTCATATTAATCTTAAATTTAACTTTAGACTTTACCAGTGAGTTTATTACTCACAGTCCAGATTCACCAGAGTTTCTTTCTAACATCATATAATTGGGCTAGCTAGATATAAAACACATCTCATGAGGAGAAATTTGAGATTTGAACACTCTGCACTTAGCATACTTCTAGAAAAGAAATGCAAGTAAAAAAATTCAGCACCTTGTTTTTTTCTCTTTGCTTAGTAGGTTTTTATGAAATGGCACAAAATACATTTTAAGCAAAATGATTAGAACATTATCTTGGTTTGATCAGGCAAATGAGAGTAACATGTAGCATAACCTTTTCTGAAAACCTCTTACAGAGCATCTTTTCAGTATGAATCTTCCTTCTGCATGAACTGAAAACCTATGACTTTATTATACTGGTTATCCTCTCTTAATGTAATTGATACAAGTCCAATAATATTTGTGAAATCTTTGTCAGTTTGACAGAATCTATAATCATTTTTTAAAAGAGTGTTGCCTGAATCAGGCTTGTGGCTTGTGAGTCTGTCTGTGGGGGATCACCTTGATTAGCTTAATTGAGGTATGAAGTCCCAGCCACTGTAGGACATACAGTTCCCTAGGCAGAGGATCTTGAACTGTATAAGAATAGAAAAAAATAAGCTGAGTGCAAACATGCAGGAATTAATTCAATTTTCTACTTCCTATGGAAGCAATTGCAGGAGTTTACCGTTGCTCCCTGTGACATTGACTTCTGGCATGATGAAGAATAACTTGGAACTATCAGTCAAAATAAACTGTCCAGTAAGTTACTTTTGTTAGTCTTTGTTCTTGTTGATCATAGCAACAAGAATGAAACTAAGACACTGACTGGATGGTGAACAGAAGAAGTGAGTCATGATTGTACTAGAATAACACTGTCTAGTAAAGCACTCCATGAACATATAACTGTGTGAGTGTAGCTTTACTCAGTGGGCTAATTTTCATTTTATCAAGCAAATATGTTGGTTGAACATTTTAAGTGTTAGCGTACTCAAGGAAAATTTTACATAATTTAAATGAGTCCTGAAATCAAAATCTAATTTTTGGTGTTAACAAAAATGTTTAATTTTAACATTCACATGTAACTCTTGATTACATTATTGGATAATGAAGCATGATGAGCTGCAGTGTTTGAAAACCAATCACTCATCTCATCATCCGTGGAGGTAACTGAAGCAGTTTAATAATGAAAATCAGTGGAATTCGTACTCAAATGTCAGGATCTCAATTCCTCTGGTAAGAGACCTGGAATTGGAATGTGTTAACAAGGTCATAGCACATGTTATGTTAAACATTACCCAGAACTCTTCTCCTATGTCTCCTTGTCAGGAATGTTTACCATGGTCACCAAGAGCCCATGAAAAGTCTCTGTTTATATTTTTTGTAGTTGCTTATTTAACATGCATTTATGACTAAATATGCATATTTTATGCACTTATTTTTTCATATTTTATGATTAGGAAAACCATGTAAGGACAAGAACTATACCAATATCCTTTTTTCTTCTCCTTCTTTTGCATGTGAATCATATATGGTAGACTTGCAATGGCATAGAAATTATGTACTTGGGCTTTTCTTGTAATCTTTTACTCTATTCCTGGCATGCGATAAAATAGTTTAAAAATATTAAGTTTTGTTACTTCCATGGTGTGGTATTAAAGATAGACTATTGCATTTATTTAACTGTTTTCCCACTTCAATGAAATTTTAAATATAGAATATATTAAAGTACTTTTCAGCCAGAGAAAGTCCATTTAAAGTATTTAAAATCCATTTAAAGTTTTCTTTAAATCCTGCTTTATTCTAGCATGTGGCGTGGCTTTCATTTTACTCATTGTTTTCTGTAGGTAGGTTCACTATTGTTCAGTAAGATAATAAGCTCCAGGTAGATTTTTATGTTCTCTAGAATTACACAGGAAAACAAATCACAAATTAGTTTTAATATTTACCACAAAGGAATTTAAACCATGATTTGCAGATAATTAATAAGGGCTCATAGAGAAGAGAGTTTTTGGAGAGAAAAATGAGGGAGGACAAAGAAAATATCTTTTAAGAATTCCTTTTCATTTATGAGGTTTAAATTGCAAGAACGAAGACATTTGGAAAGAACTTTCCTGTGGGTTTTTGAGTTAATTTAAATGCAACTCAGCACTCTGTCTTTAGCACTTGCAGTTTAACTCCATATTTAACTGATTAAACCCACATATGACTTGGCGATGCCTACTGTGCATAACCTGGCTTGTTTCATGCTCAATGCTCAAATCACAGGGAGATAAGAGCACTGTTGAATGCATTTGAGAACTTTAGTGATTTGTCCAACTGTGCATAATGCATAATCTGTCACATGTAAAAGGGGTGAGGTTTTTCTCGGTCCCTGTTTTGAAATACAGAATCGCTAAAAGTATTATTTTTATATTCGGTAAAATGGTATGTTTAAGTAAAGACACAAATGTCATTAAAAGATAATGTTGTTACATATATTTAAATATTAGCTAGTTATGAGTTGTTTGCATTTGACTGCACTGTTGATGGGATTTCGAAAGATCACTTGAGCACTATACAGTGCATAGAATTGATAGTACATTATTTTCAAGATGCTTAACTAATAAATATATTTTAAAAAGAAAATCTAATATTAACTAATTTAAATGGGCTTTCTTTGTTTTCAATTAAGTTATTTATTTATTCACTTTGCACCCAGCTTTCTGTCCCCAGTCAATGCCTCCCCACATAGTCCCTCCACTCTTCACTTCCTCCCCTCTTCCTCTTTTCTTAATAAATGAATTACTGTAGCACTTAATATTTTTTGAAGTAAGTGGATATAAAAGGAATCTTTATGCTTTTCTTTTGTGGAATTTTAACCATGAGCAAAAATTTATTCCATATGATAGGGTTATTTAGGGTTAATTCTGAAGTTTGAAAGCAAAACCAGAAAATATCAAGTTGTATATAAACAATAGAACCTAAAATTTTGGTACATTAGGAGACAGACAAAAGGGAGAGTACATTAACTGTGTTACACAGCTAGAATTTACAAATGCACAACGATGCTCACCCTCTTTATCATTTTCCTTAATAATTTTAATAAAAATATCAGGTGTTTTTATGGTTTGTCTAGCTGAGGCAGAGAACCCATTCAGATTAAGCTTGGAATTTAGTTTGCATCTTTAATCAGCAGATTTGCTAAATGGCAAAGAAAAATCTCATAGATTTATCTTCCCTTAGTTTTATTCACGCAATTTAGAAAGATTGATGATAAAAATCACTTCTGTTGAAGAGAACTCAAGAACTGAGCCTTTAATTACTGAAAGATGATCTGTCATTGCCCTCTCCAGAATTCAACCGTCAAATAACTTGTTCCTTGGCAAGAAAATACCCCAAAGTGAGCAATTCTGGATCAAGCCTGATTGTCAGCAGTGTAAATTCATCAAATTGCTGCTAATTTATTTTTCTATTTGACACTGTGAGTGACAGGCTTTCAGAAAGATGACTTGATTTGACCTCAACAACAAACAGACAAATGAACACAAGACATGCAGTTTCGTAACCATAAATTGAAAACCCAAGAAACTTATAAAGTACCGTAATCAAGACTTTGAGATAAGTTAAATCAAATATTAGAATAAGATACTACTGTGGCTATATCCCAGTGAGACATACAAGATACCATCCTCACAAGATCTAAAGAAGTGATTAAGAGTTCATGGTGTATGGCATTAGTAATAAGATGTGTGTGTGTGTGTGTGTGTGTGTGTGTGTGTGTGTGTGTGTGTGTATAATAGATACAGATAGATAGATAGATAGATAGATAGATAGATAGATAGATAGATAGATAGATAGATACGTATGTACATACATACATACATACATACATACATACATGCATACATACATAGCCAGTGTTTCTCTGTGTCACCCTGGTTATCCTGGAACTTGATCCACTTACTTTTGCCCCATTATTGATAGGACAAAAGGCACTGGTCACTATGCCCAGTAAAAAATAATGTTAATAATAAGACCCATATGCTAGAAAGAGACTGACTGAACTGACTTTTACAAGTTTTCCTCCAACCTCCATGTGTGTGTTAGTTCCAATGAGTATACACACACACACACACACACACACACACACACACACACACACACACACATCTAAACAAAATTATGCTCAATAGTTAGTCAAAAAGTAAGAGGTAAGAATTTTGAAAAGCATGAGGAAGATGCCTTCTAAATTCAATATGGTGTATAGACTAATATATGTCAAAAAGGCCTGTAGTCAAACTTATGAGAGACTTAGGAATACCTCATGCTCCATACAGACAATGAAGGGGGCGGGGTCAAAGGTACTTACTTGTACTCTTTCAATATTATAAAGGCAACGATAAGTTTTACTTTTTTATCTCTATAAACAGAGACTTTAAAAAATATTTCAAAATGATTAAAAACTCTTGTATGTCATGAATTAGCTTTTAAGAAGTGATCCCTCAGTGATTTAAATGATTGAATCAGTACCCTGCCGACTGTCTTCAACAGGAAATGCCCATGGGGCTGAATTTTAGACCACAGAGATAGAAAGATGTACTTTAATATGTCTCTCCGTTTTATCCGTTGGAGTCTGAGATCTCATTTTAAGTTGTTTTGATAAAAGCATAAGTCTTACCTCAAAATAGTTTTGTTTTTGAGCCAAATGTTGGGGGTACTCACTGCTCAAACACATGTTTAAGCCAATAGGATCTTTTTTCTTTTTTTTCTTTTTCTTTTTTTTTTTTTTTTTTTTTTTTTTTTTGCCAACTGGTGACTACCCTGAGTGAGACTGTCAGTCAGCCAGTCACTCAGTCAGTGGTTTGATGTTCCCCTGAGAAAGGCCTCAACCACATGTTGGGGTCCTGGAAAATAAGATTGCAGACTAACAGTAGCTGCCACAACTCTTAGTTTGAATACACCTAAAAGTCATAGTGCTAGAACTGAAGTCAGAACAGTGCTTAAAGCCTCAAATGCCTTTTGTTTAACCCCATTGCCCTTCGTTTTGCTTTTGTGTAGAGGCTATGCTATTTCCACAAACTTTGGTATCCAGAGGCAGCAATACCTGGCTATAGTTAGGAACTCTTGAACCTGTCTCTTACTTGGTCTTTGGAATAGGGACCTAGGATGGAAGCAATCCTACTCTGAGACAGGTTCCTTTTGCCTCCTCTCATCTGGTACTCAAGATAGATGGCCTCTTTTATGCAAAGTTGGGCTTTCTTAGAGGACATGCTACAGCCCAAGGTCTGTAACTCTAGCAGCAGTCCCTTGGTGGTTCTTTTATAATCTATTTTCCTAGGAAACCTCTGATGCAAGCATTTAGTGTCACCTTGAACAGATTTGACAATTATTTTTTTTTTTAATCCTTGGGGCAACTTGTTTCATGTAAGTTACATATTTTAATCTCTCGGTGTTCCTGTCCACTTAAAAGCAAAGATGGGTTGACTCACCTCTGCCAATAGGAGGCTGAAGAATGCATGTTTCAGCACCAAGACAACCTAGACTTATTGCTGGAAGAATCAGGCTCATGAGGATCAGGTGTTAACAGTTTTTTTTCACAGGCAGGGGAAACATATTCCAGGATGACTGGGATGGCATTAGTATACCTGTCTCTCCAATCCAGGCAACAAGGATTACAATTTGCCCTTTTATTCCCAGTGCCAGTGAATATTTGGTTAGTCTAGATAAGGGGTAGCTGAGCTGGTTAGTTGAACAATTATAAGAACTTAATATTGGGCCAGCCCTAGAGCTTGGTCTCTTTTTCGTATCACCAAGAATCTATGTTCTCAGTCTGAGATATTTCAACTGTATCTTTTGATTGAAGGCAGAACTTTCAACTAGGAGATAGTCTTCATATAGAGGGTAAGGCACCAAAAAGTTTCTAGGTATCTCTATCTGTATCTTTGTCATCTCTCTCTCTACCTCTATTCCTAGCTATCTCTATGTCTACCTCTGTCTAACTGTGTTCATTGGCAGAGGAGGTGGATGATGCTGGATTTTTAGCTTATGCAAAGGTCTTGTCCTATCAGTGATCTGTTTCTCAACACCTTTGAGCTTACCTCCAGCAACTGGGACCTACTTATAACTTTATCAGTTATACCTTTTTTTTTCTATTATGTGGGAGTGACTGGGTGACAAAGGAAATCATTTTATCAGCTGTGTTTAATGCTTTTAAAAAGAACCTAGCAAAATTGTTTAAAGTCTCCTTAACCAGACTTATCTCCAGCGATGACAGACCAACTTTCTCATTTGTTTCCATGTGGAATGGAGGTGTCAGACCCCTTTGAAGTATAAGGCAGTGATTGATCTAAAGGAGCTCTGGGAAACTGGAACATCTGAGGTTCTGCTCAGCCCACTCCACCACCCTTACCCAGGAACCACTGTACTACTCTTCCATGTTCTAAGGGGCTCTGAGACCTTAGTGTCTCAAGGTCTAGTCTCTGGGATCTCTGAATCATCAGAACTGTTGTGGTATATTCCCCTGAAACACTGCTTGGACATGGGTTTAAGACAATAGAAAATCTTTGTTAGCCAATTGATGACTACACTGGGTGTTTGGAATCCCAGTAATAACTTTGAACCTTTCTTAAGGTGACCTTTTAAGCATAAAACTATGTTCTGCATTGACATACTTTAATTAACAAGAAGTGAAACACACATAAAAGATACAGAGACATACATATACAAAATTACACACAGTACAGACAACCAGAGGTAGCCACCATACATTCATATATCTGAAGAGATAAGAGGGCTCCTTCTTACATGGTTCTTGGCACTGCATCGGCAACTTCTTTCACTCTTCCCTATGTGTCCAAATAGAAGGCACCTTAACTAGACTTAACTCCAGAGGTGACGAGTCAAAAAGTAAGGTTAGTACATGTAGAGACTTTCCCAGAGCTAAGGACTTTGATGGACTAAGACTTTGTTTTCATTTTGGAATGTGGTACAGTCTATCTGCTAAGTTTTCTGGCCTGCATATAGTCAACTGTGCTAAGCTTTAGGGACTGAATAAGGTCTTTAAACAGTCTTAGTTTACCCCAGGTATCATGTTCTAACATGAAAAAAAAAAACTCATGAGATTTTTATAGTAACAGAATAAAGAAAAGTCATAAGTAAAACCATTTTCGACTCATTGGTGGAACCATGAGGTAAAGTGAAGCTGAGACATGGTTATAGACTCGGATGCTAAATGATGACTGCTGTCTTTTTGCTTGGTCATAACTACAGTTTGGTTAAGTTCTTAGATTACAAATGGTTTTTATCTGTTAGTTATAGGATATTAGGTCTAATACAGTGGTGCATAAAGAATAGCTATTTAGGGGGCTAACTGTCTTAGTTAGGGCTTCCATTGCTGTGAAGAGACACCATGACCAAGGAAACTCTTATAAAGGACAACATTGAATTAAGGCTCTATTACAGGTTCAGAGGTTCAGTCCATTATTGTCAAGGCAAGGGCATGACAATATCCAAGCAGGAATGGCTCTGGAGGAGCCGAGAGCTCTACATCTTGATCTGATTGCAGCCAGGACAAAACTGACTCTTCTCCACTGGTGGAGCTTCAGATTCCACCCCCACAATGATACACTTCCTCCAACAAAACCATACCTCCTAATACTACTATCACCCAGATGGTACTATTCCTTCAGATTCTTACACATTACCAATTCCACCTGCAGCACAAGTTACAACCTTAGCTATCTATGGAATACAGCTTTTTGTCCTCCCAGAAACCACTTCCTGATGATTTTACCTCAGTGATGTTAGTCTCTTCTTAAATGCCATATATTTATTAGCTCTAGGTTACCAGTATCAATAGTCCTAATAGTCTCTTTCATTCTTGACTTTAAAGCCAGAGCCACATGGCCAAAGCTGTGGAGGTCTGCTGCTTGTTGGAGCTGGAACATGACCCAATTGTTCTTTTACATTTTTATCTTGTTCCTGTTTCCAAATCACTCAATGCCTAAATTTGGTTGTCCTGGAATTTGCTTTGTAGATTGACCATGGACAGAGAGATTTTCATGACTCTGTCTTCTGAATGCTGGGATGTGTGTACCACCAAGCTTGAATTTAAGTTTTTCTTCACCTAGAACTTGCTCTGTCCTAGGCTGGCCTTGAACTCAGAGATATGCTTGTCTCTGTCTCCTTGTGTTAAAAGTATGTATTACCATGCCTGGAACTAAGCTTTACTTGGCCACTACTTGTCAAGATCTGAATCTGGTCTGTGTCCTTAATTGTATCAGGGATTGGTCCCATTGGCAACCCCCAATCTCCCAATCTCTGACACTATTAATGATACTCTGTTATGTTTGGAGACAAGAGCCTAGTGTGACTGTTCTCTGAGAGCTCCATGCAGTAGCTGACTCAGACAGATACAAAAACCCAGAGCCAAACAGTGGATAAAGCTTGAGGCCTCTTACAGAAGAACAGTAGGAAAGATTGTAATCCCCTGAAGAGGATAGGAATTCCACAGAAAGAGCAACAGAGTGCACTAACATGACCTCTTGGGGGATCTCAGTGACTGAAGTACCAACCAAAGAACATACACAGGCCAGACCTAGGCCTCCCTGCACACATGTATCAGATGTGTAGCTTGGGCTTCATGTGGATCTTGAGCAACTGGAGTTCAGGCTATTCACAAAGCTGTCACCTTTCTGTTGGATATGTTCTTCTAGCTGGGCTGTCTTGTTTGTCCTCAGTGTGAGAGGAGATATGAAGTGTTAGGTGGTAGGATACATAGGGGAGCATCTACCCATGTAGAGAAGAAGGGGAGGGGTGTGGGGCCAGGATTGGGGGGGGTGACTGGGAAGAGTATAGTGAGTGGGACTTAAAGTGAATAAGCAATAAATAAATGAATTTAAAAAGTCTGTGTCCTCAATTTCTGGATTGTAGTTTATTCCAGATTAAAAGTCCAAATGAAAACAATAACCAAGTAATAATACTTATTTATTGTGACATAACAATTTCTTGTTCAACTGAAAAAGTATAAACAATAAGTTTAGTTGGGTCTTACCCCAGATCACCACTCCCTTAATCTGTTTATCTCTTTGAACATAGGACTCAGTTCTATTTTACTTCCTGGTGTCTACTAATTACTTGAATCATAACTTTTGTGTTTTTCCTTTCTAAACTTGCTCTGCCACCACCTGACTAAGACAGATGCAGAAACTCAGAGCCAATTACTAGACTGAACTAGGGACCCGAATGGAAGAGATATGGGAGGAACTAAAGGAGCTGAAGAGGATTGCAATCCCATCGGAAGAACAACAGTATCAACTAATAGGACACCTCAAAGCTCCCAGGGATTGAACCACCAACCAAAGTGTATATATGGTCCAGTCCATGGCTCCCATATTATATATAGCCGAGGACTGACATATCTTGATACTGTGGAGGTTTGATGCCCCAGAGAAGGGAGATGCTAGGGTGGTGAGATGAAAGTTAATATATGGATGGGGGGGCACCCTCTTAGAGGAAAAGGGGAGGGGTACACAGTAGGAGTGTTTGTGGATGGGAGGCCAAGAAGGGGGATAACATTTAAAATGTAAACAAGTAAAATGATAAAAAAAACTTTTAAAAACTGTCAACTTTAATAGCTATACAACAGAATACAGTTCAAACTGTTTTAAGATTTTTGACTTTGTCAAAGCAATTAATCTAAATTTCTTTATCTTAGCCTCAGGCATAATCTTTAGGAAAGGGCAAAATGCATTCAACATTCATCAGCAAAACATGATAAGAACAATCTCCAGGGTTCAAATTACCCTCAGACCAATGTCTTCCATATTCCCCCATTAAGTTCCACTTAAAGTCCATCCATGACTTTTCTAAAATGTCCCAAATTTCTTACAAACACAAACATAGCAAAACTCCAGTCTCTGGTAGCAACTTCTGCTTTAGTGTCTCCATTCCTGTGAAGATACACCATGACTAAGGTAACTCTTTTAAGGGACAACATTGAATTGGGCCTGGCTTACAGATTCAGAGACTCAGTGTATTACAATGAAGGTGGGGGTATGGCAGTACCTAGGCAAGTATGGCACAGGAGGAGCTGAGGGTTCTGCATCTTGATCTAAATGCTGCCAGGAGAAAACTGACTCTTCTGCACTGGGCAGATCTTCAAAGATCACTTCCACAATGACACACTTTCTCTAACAAGGCCATACCTCCTAATAGTACCACTCTCTGTGCGGCTGTGAAAGGCAACCTGTTTTGGTTGTATGAGGCTTGCTCCAGAGACCCAGTAGAGACTCAGTAGGAAACTCTACAAGGGACAAAACAGTGGGCCACACTCCCAGAGACAGATGCCTGACACCATAGCGCCTCCAACTCCATAATTCTGAGACTATAAGTCATGCAGACAATGTCCCGAGCTTCTGGCATGCTGGCTAGACTCCATTCCCACTGTTACCTGACTATAGCCAGTTATGCTCCTCTCTACAGTTACCTGGCAACAACACAGTACCCCAGCCTACTATAAAGGGGGCTGCTTGGCCCCTCCTCTCTTTAAACTCTCAGCTTCCTCACTCTCATCTCTAGCCATCCTTCTCTCTCTCCCTTACCCTTTCTCTCCACATGCCCATGGCCAGCCTCTCTCCCTCTTTCTACCTTCTCTCTTTCTCTATGCCTTCCTACAATAAAGCTCACTGGTCCACAACTCTGTATGGGCCAAACATGTTCAAACCACCACACTAAGGATATAACCTAAGGTAGATTATAATTAGGCTCGACATAAAGAATTTAAAATTTTCCATTATCATATAAGTTCTAATGAGGGAATAAGCCTGGCAGAAGGCTCCAGGTTTTTTTTTTTTCTGTCAATCTTTTTGCCCACAAATTGTAAGATGAAAACAGTTTTAACAATTTACTTAGTATCATTTCCTTCCAATTTTGCCTTTATTCATAGTGTTATAAGTTATAGACACAAGCTAAGAATATAATTAGGTAAGTAGTCTTTTTAAATTAAAAACATTTAAATGACAAAGGAAGTCATTTGGCAATGAAAAATGATTTGGGAGTTTGATATTATTAATAGAAATTTTCTTACTTTAGATATATAAAGCTGTGTATAATCTCTCTTTTATCTAATATTGGTTATATTTTCTCTCTCTCTCTCTCTCTATATATATATATATATATATATATATATATATATATATATATATGTCAGATTTGTTTCTCCAAGTAACATATGTGTCTTATTAGAGCAATAAAGGAAATAATTTGTACATATTTTAAAGTATTTTTAGTAAAATACTAAAAGGACATCATCTTTTCATAAACTATTTATTACTACAATTAAACATAGAGTGAATGAGCTTCATTTCATGTTCTGTTGTTAGTAAAAGTCAGTGCAACAGACCTTATGGAGTAGATGCTGGAGAGCCATGGTGAGAATAGAGGAAGAAGGTGTAAATTATCCCAGGTGTGGTAGTACATCTTCACTGATTTGTCATCTGGATCATGGCAGGGGACTACTTTTCAAACTATGTTATCCTCAAACTCATAGAATTGATAGGTTAACCTCCTATATTTGAAAGAGATGAGAAGCATCATGATGTAGTATATCAAAGTTTTATATTGAGTCAATGTTCTGTCAGGATTTAGTTGAACCAACCTAACATAATTTTAACATAGAACAAGCAAGAAGGAAAAAGAGTTAAAGGAGTTTTCACTTAAAAATTGTACTATTTTGTAAGGAGAAAACCAATGACTTGATTTCAGTCAATATGTTATAGTGAAATACTTTTTAATTCCTATTTAAATTACATAAGTGATGAATCTATCATCTGAACCTGTACTAGAAATAGACACCCTCATTTAATTCCCAGTACATATTGAGTTATAAAGACTGGTGGCTTTTGTCAAGCAATGAAGTTCTTAGACACATAAAGGACAGCAAAAAATAAGCAGAATTATTTGTTTGTTGACTTAACAGGGCTTTAAGATTTTGTGCAATAATTATTGTTATGAAATACAATATGATGAGTAGGTACTTGTTGGGCCCAAGGTCTCCCCCTGAGAAATCATGCCATGCAACAGACCTGGCAATAAAGGGGTTTACTTGGGGGTACAGAAGAGAGTGGGGACCTGGAGAAAGAATAGAGGCATACAGACAGGAACAGAGTCCTGAGGGTAGAGAAGCAGGGATAGGGAGGAAGAGAAATAGGGAGAGAGAGAGAGAGAGAGAGAGAGAGAGAGAGAGAGAGAGAGAGAGAGAGAGAGAGAGACTGGGCAGGAACACATTGGAACAGAAAGCAGAAAGAGTGAGTGAAAACTGGGGTGGCTAGCAGTCCTTTTATATACTGTTCCACACCTAGTAGTAGCAGGTGATGAGGTAAGCCATTGCCAGGTTCCTGGGAGGAGCCTAGTGGAATTGTCTGAAAGCTAACAATTTTGATATTCTAGTTTTATAGCATATGAACAACAGTGTCTTTTCCCCAACATCTTTCATTTTAAATATCTCTTTGAAGCCCAAAAGATTTTGGAAATGATCTATTAAGTCTCTACATATTTTAAATTCCGTTATATTTTATAACTGCCAGAATGCCTTGAGAATTGTGCAACTATAGCTTGGAAATCCACTAGAATATAAAAATTGACAATAACTGGAATAATTCAGTTTATTTTACATAGCATTCCCTTTTCTGTGTGCTGAATCCATATGATCAGTAGTTTCCCCAAGTACAACAATAGTGAAGTCTCTACTTGATGACCACAACATGTATTCACAATCTCTTGTCACATGTGTAAGAAATGAGCCTATAGTCTGTACATCTATTTACTGAGGTGAGAAATAAACAGGACAGCAAAAATCATGGCTGGAGAAGGCAGCTTGAGCACCTTGCAGGACCATCTTATAGTGTTCACTGAGAGAGGTGCAAAGAAAGCTTCCTGGTAGAAATAATACATAAAATGTGGCTTACGGGACAAAACGGAATTGCAATGAAGTCTTTAGAATCTGAAAGAAAGATGAGTGAGATTAATTCAGCAATGCAGAAAGTCTGATGCAAATTAGATCCTGGAGCCCTGGTGTGAGGACAAGGCAGGCAAAATTGAGATGAGAGAATCAGGTGATGAAGAACCAGATATGTCACTTAATAAAAGGAGACATCACATTAACACCAATGAGAAGCTATTTAAAGATCTGAAGCAGGGGGCAAGCATGATCATAATTGCATTATGTAAATGGCATATTATAATGATAATTTTATGTTTATGTGTTTGCTAAAGCTTCAAGACTATAAGTACCATATCCTCTGAGGAGTAGACCCCTGAGGAAGAATAGCATTGATTTTTCTGGCAATTGCCTTTGCAATCCTTAGCTGACCATCCAAAGTGAACTAAAACAGCAGGTGGAGACACTGAACTAAATAGTGAGAGGGTAGAGAGGGTACTCATGTCCAATCAATGTGACACAAGGTACAGCACAGCATCTCTCACTCAGAGAAAGTAGGCTTTCTCATGGAGAAGAGTTCAGATAACTGAAATTCTGGTATTTGTAGTTTTGGGGATAATGGCATGAAAAAAGATGAGTAGTCATTATTTACTTCTAGTATCTAGAAACAATCAAATGCAAGTCGTGACTTGGGTAGAATATGTTCACATGTTCAACTCTACTGAGACTTTTTTTTCCACAATGCAATGTCCAGAAAGCAACAAGTAAGATGTAGATGACCCAGTGAAGGAAATTTTTGTCTCCTTTTATCCTGTAATTTACTTCAGTCACATACATGCTAAAATACAGTGAGGAAACTGGCATTCCTTTCCTTCTGAAGCCTTCCCACACAGCAGGGAGAGCTGGCAAGGGGAAGAGCTCTAAATATCATGGCTTTTATTATTTCTTTGGACAGGACATATTAATCATGAACTCTTTGGGACATTTTAATATAACAGGGCAGAAGGAAGGAGACCTAGCTCCACAAAGCAGCTTTTTAAGAAAAACGGGGAAGAGAAATTTGACTTATCTCTACAGTTTATGTGGTGGTTTTCAACACACTGGTTCAAGAAAGGTGTCTGATTGCCTTGTGAAAATGCTTTTAGATTCAGTTATCTTGATACTGTCTTTATATGTGTTCATATATTAAAGATTATTATGCCTTTCTGGAGATATGCCACTGTTATCTTTATATAGCGCCTCTTTTTAGTTTAGATATTGGTCTGGTATTTAAATGTGTTGCTTGTAGTTAACAGCTCGATGCCTCCTTTCTTTATTAGGTATTGCTATCTTACCCCTTTCCTCCCATTTCTATTTCAAATATTTAAGCTGGAATGATAGCTAAAGCCTGGAACCCCAGAAACTCAGAAAGCTGAAACAGGCTTACTTTGTTGGAAGCTATCCTGGAATATGTGTGCATTCTGGGATAGCCTGATTTACAAAGTAAGAGCCTGTCTGAAATAAAATAATAAAATCTATTTTTAGAATGGTTTCAAGATTCACAGTAAAATTAAACAGGAAACACAGACTTCCTACCCATCCCCTCCCTCTCCCATCATCATCATGCATGAATGGGAGATTTGTTACTAATGATAGGAGCAGTACTGCCTTCCCAACTAGTAACATCCTGCATCACAGTGGCACACTAAGTACCAATGATGAAGCATAATTCCTACCCAAAGCCAATAGTTTATGTTAGGATTCAAGGTTGCTGTACTTCCCATAAATCTTTGTCAATTCTGTTATGACAAATTTGTTATCCACCATCATGGTATCACACAGTGAAGTTCACTGATCTAAAAAGCTCTGGCTCCATGAATTTTTTTTGTTCCTCTTGTTCTTTGTGGATGACTATTGACCTTTTACTGGCTTTATACTTTGGTTTTTTCCAATATCTCCGTTGGTGTGTAAAGCCTAATTGGCTTTAACTGTCAACTTCACATAGCCCAGACTCACCAGAGAAGGGAATCTCAGTTGATGAATTGCCCTGATCATATTGGCCTGTGGGCATATCTTGATTGTCAGTTGATATATTAAGGTCTAATCCACTGTGGAAGCAGTGCTCTCTGAGAGGGTAACCCTGAACTGTATAAAGAAAGCTATGTAAGCATGGGCCTCTAAGCAATCAGAAGCGAAGTTCCTCTGTGGTTTCTACTTCTGGCTAGGGTCTGACTTGAGTTCCTACCCTGACATTCATCTCTCAATGATGAACTATGACCTGTGTGCTGACATAAACCCAATCATCCCCTGAGCTTCTTCTGGTCATGGGATTTATCTCAACAATAGAGGTGAAGCCAGAAGAATGCATACCATGCAGTGTGCTTCCCTTTCAGATTGACACCATG
Organism: Mus pahari; assembly: GCF_900095145.1. Classification (NCBI taxonomy): domain Eukaryota; kingdom Metazoa; phylum Chordata; class Mammalia; order Rodentia; family Muridae; genus Mus; species Mus pahari. Next base: position 75,176,664 of record NC_034608.1, on the reverse strand, counting down.
GCTACATAATTTACCTCTAAAATTCTTCGTGTCTGTCATAATTTTTAAAAATAAAACCACTTCATGATTGTGCATTGTCTATATACTCTGTTTTTGAAAAGTATCTTTTTTGCTTCCAAATTTGGCAATTATGAGTGAAGTGTTACAAATATACATGTGTAGGTTTTATGTGGACATGCTTTTAACCAAGAACAATGGTTACTAGATTATTTGACAAATATTTAGCTTTTTAAAATAAACCGTTTGGGCTGAAAGATGGATTTGCAAGTACAGAAGTTTGCTGCCAAACATTATGTCCTATGTTTGATCCTAGGAACTCCCATGGTAGAAGGGATAAGCCAATTCCTGCAAGCTATCCTCTGACTTCCACACACGCACTGTGACCTGTGTTCTCCTGAGTGTTCATGCAAGTAAGTGTCTGGCATTTCCACCAGTAACAAGTAAGTGCTTGTGATGTCCAGCCTCCTCGTTGGCCTATGTTCTGGTTTGTAACCATTCTGACAGTGGCATCTTAGTGTGGTGGTTTGCTGTGTCCGTTATCTTTACTTCAAGTTGGTAACTGAGAGGTGTATTGTGTAAAAATGCCTCTTCACAGTTATTTGCTATCAGTTGAGATCTATGGTCTATGATCCTTGGTTGGCTTCTTTTCATATTGTTAAGTTTTGAAAGCTTTTTGTATATTTTATATAACATTCATTCATCAGGTATTTTTTTTTTCACGCAATAGCCAACGTTATTCAGAGTGTCCACCAATTTATACTCTGAGGACTCAGAGGATTCACATTGGTAAAGTGTACAATAACAAGGGCAAGTCACATGTAACAGAACATGTTTTCCGTAGAGGCGTATAAAGAAGTAACACTAGCCAGTTCTAATGAAGAATCTGAAAAAAACTCACACTTATCCACTCCACATAGGGGGAGTATGAAAGCATAATCCAAGGACAATTTTGTGTTTTTCAAGAAATAGATGGTATATGACTTTTGTCTTTGTTTCCTCGAGTTTTCTCACAAGCATTCAGAAATCTAACACTACTCCAGTTCTTGGACAGTGTTTCGACATGAGCTGAGTCCTCTTTCAAATTTCCTATGTTACCTGTCTCCATTCTTGTTCTGGAACAGGAGACGGTGTTCCCTTAAACCTAAAGCCCAAACCAGATGCTTCCTTTCTCTCTTTCTTTCTCTCTTTTTAATTCTCTCTCTCTCTCTCTCTCTCTCTCTCTCTCTCTCTCTCTCTCTCTCTCTCTCTCTCTGTGTGTGTGTGTGTGTGTGTGTATGTGTAAGAGAGAAGGAGAGATAGAGAATCCTTTCCAATGCCAATGGAAATGTGGACAGTAAAGATTGTGTTCACAACGTTTTGGAAGCAAGTAAGATCACTATTAGGAATCAGGCTAGATAAGAGGTCATTCACATGTTTTTTACTAGATATTTTCTTCATTTACATTTCAAATACTATCAGGAAATTCCCCTTTACCCTACCCCTCACACTGCTCCCCAACCCACCAACTCCTGCTTCCTGGCTCTGGCATTCCCCTGTACTGGGGCATATGATCTTCACAAGACCAGTGGCCTCTCTTCCCATTAATGTCCTACTAGGCCATCCTCTGCTACATATGCAACTAGAGACAATCTCTGGGGAGGTATTGGTTAGTTCATATTGTTGCTCTTCCTATATGGTTACAGACCCCTTCAGCTCCTTGGGTACTTTCTCTAGCTCCTTCATTGGGGGCCCTGTGTTCCATCCAATAGAT
>NC_034608.1:75150443-75171888 GCF_900095145.1 Mus pahari | reverse complement strand
GTTCTGCAAATTGTATCTTGGGTATTCTAAGTTTCTGGGCTAATATCCACTTATCAGTGAGTGCATATCATGTGAGTTCTTTTGTGATTGGGTTATCTCACTCAGGATGATATCCTCCAGATGCATCCATTTGCCTAAGAATTTCATAAATTCATTGTTTTTAATAGATGAGTTGTACTCCATTGTGTAAATGTGCCACATTTTCTGTATCCAATTTTCGGTTGAGGGACCTCTGGGTTCTTTCCAGCTTCTGGCTATGATAAATAAGGCTGCTATGAACATAGTGGAGCATGTGTCCTTATTACAAGTTGGAACTCTTCTGGGTATATGCCCAAGAGAGGTATTGCTGGATCTTCCAGTAGTACTATGTCCAATTTTCTGAGGATCCTTCAGACTGATTTCCAGAGTGTTTGTACCAACTTCCAATCCCACCTTCAACGGAGGAGTGTTCCTCTTTCTGGACATCCTTGCCAGCATCTGCTGTCACCTGATTTTTTTTATTTTAGCCATTCTGACTGGTATGAGGTGAATCTCAGGGTTGTTTTGATTTGCATTTCCCTGATAATTAAGGATGGTGAATGTTTTTTTCAGGTGCTTCTCAACCATTCATTATTCCTCAGTTGGGAATTCTTTGTTTAGCCCTATACCCCTTTTTTTAATGGGGTTATTTGATTTTCTAGAGTTCAGCTTCTTGAGTTCTTCTTAATGTATTGGATATTAGTGCCCAATCATACTTAGGATTGGTAAAGATGCTTTCCCAATGTGTTAGTGGCCTTTTTGTCTTATTAACAGTGTCTTTTACCTCACAGAAACTTTACGGTTTTAGAGCTCCCATTTAGAGCATAGATATTCAGAATTGAGAGTTCATCTTGTAATATTTTACGTTTGATGAGGATGAAGTGCCCCTCTTGCCTTTTTTGATAACTTTGGGTTGGAAGTCAATTTTATTCAATATTAGAATGGCTACTCCAGCTTGTTTCTTTGGACTGTTTGCTTGGAAAATTGTTTTCCAGACTTTTACTCTGAGGTAGTGTCTGTCTTTGTCACTGAGTTGGGTTTCCTGTAAGCAGCAAAATGTTGGGTCCTGTTTGTGTAGCTGGTGTGTTAGTCCATGTCTTTTTTATTGGGGGAATTGAGTCCATTGATATTAAGAGATATTAACGAAAAGTAATGGTTGCTTCACATTATTTTTGTTTTTAGAGTTGGATTCTGTTCTTGTGGCTATCTTCTTTTAGGTTTGTTGAAGGATTACTTTCTTGCTTTTACTAGTCCATAATTTCCCTCCTTGAGTTGGAGTTTTCCCTTTATCAAGGGCTAGATTCCTGGAAAGATATTGTATAAATTTGGGTTTGTCATGGAATACTTTGGTTTCTCCATCTATGGTAACTGAAAGTTTAGCTGGGTAAAGTAGCCTGGGCTAGAATTTGTGTTCTCTTAGGGTCTGTATAACATCTGTCCAGGACCTTTCGGTTTTCATAATGTCTGGTGAGAAGTCTGGTGTAGTTCTAATAGGCTTGCCCTTATATGTTACTCGACCTTTTTCTCTTATTTCTTTTAATATTCTATCTTTATTTAATGCATTTGTTGTTCTGATTATTATGTGTCAGGAGGCATTTCTTTTCTTGTACAGTCTATTTGGAGTTCTGTAGGCTTCTTGTATGTTCATGGGCATATCTTTCTTTAGGTTAGGGAAGTTTTCTCTTATAATTTTGTTGAAGATATTTACTGGCCCTTTTAGTTGAAATTCTTCATTCTTATTTGTACCTATTATCCTTAGCTTTGGTCTTCTCATTGTGTCCTGGATTTTCTAGATGTTTTGAGTTAGGATCTTCTTGCATTTTGCATTTTCCTTGATTGTTGCGTCCATGTTTTCTATGAATTTTCTGCACCTGAGATTCTCTTTCATCTCTTGTTCTTGTATCCTGTTGCTGATGCTCACATCTATGATTCCTGATTTCTTTTCCTTTTTTTTTTTTTTTTTTTTTGGTTTTTCGAGACAGAGTTTCTCTGTATAGCCCTGGCTGTCCTGAAACTCACTTAGTAGACCAGGTTGGCCTCGAACTCAGAAATCCACCTGCCTCTGCCTCCCGAGTGCTGGGATTAAAGGCGTGAGCCACCACGCCCGGCGGTTCCTGATTTATTTCCTAGGATTTCTGTCTCTAGAGTTGTCTCCCTTTGTGATTTCCTTATTGTTTCTACTTCCCTTTTTAGATCTTGAATGGTTTTTTTCAATTCCATCACCTGTTTAGTTGTGTTTTCCTGTAATTCTTTAAGGGATTTTTGTGTTTCTTCTTTAAGGACTTATACCTATTTAACAGTGTTTTCCTGTAACTTTTTAAAGGACTTCTACCTGTTTATCGGTGTTCTCCTGTATTTCTTTAAGTCAGTTAATAATGGCCTTCTTTAAATCCTCTACCAGCATCATGAGATACAATTTTAAATCTGAAACTTGCTTTTCTGGTGTGTTGGGGCATCCTGGACTTATGGTGGTGGGAGTACTGGGTTCTGATGATGCCCAGTGGTCTTCGTTTCTCTTAGTAAGATTCTTATGTTTGCCATTTTGCCATCCGGTAATCTCTGATTTTTGATGATCCAGCTGTCTCTGGCTGGAACTTGTTCTTCCTGTGATTCTGTTAGCCTCTGACAGCACTCCTAGGAGTCCAACTCTCTCCTGAGTCCCAGTGTTCAGAGCCCTCTCTGCAGGCAAGCTCTACTCTTGCAGGGAAGGTGCACAGAAGTCTGGAGCTCAGATCCACTTGCTGGCTGAAGATGAAGGCCCGAAGGGACCTTGTCCAAGAAGCTCTGTTGCTTCTGTGGCCCAGCGCTCTCCTGCACTGACTGGTCTCCGAGAGACCTGAGATACAATATGGCACTCTCACCTGAGCTCTGAGGTCATAGTCCTCTCTGGAGGCTGACTCTCCTCAGTGATCCTAAGCTCCCGGGTGTGGCTCAGTTCCTGCGGTATAGAGAATCCTCTGGGGACTGTGGGATCATCCGCTGAGTTTGTGCCCAAGGTGGCCCAGGACTGGCACTGACCAGAAGGAACTCAAGCCTCTGGTCCAGTGGGTTTCCTGTGTCCTTGTTCCTACTTGTACAGGGCTCTCTTGGTTGTTTTGGGGCAGATGTTGCATTCCACTTAGCAGTGGTTCCAAGATTCTGGGTGTGCTAGGGTGCCTGCAGTGTGGAGCGTCCTCCGGGGACAGTGGGACCATCTGCTGAGTTCGTGCCCAAGGTGGACCAAGGCTTGTGCTGACCAGAACGAACCCCAGACACCCATTAGGTATGTTTTAAGGAAATGACTTGTCTCAGTCTCTCACTTTTCTTTTCACTTTATTCATGATGATTTTTACAGATCAGAATTAGTATTGACTTATCATGCAATCTGCACATCTATTCTCTATTAGTTTACCTACGAGTCCATCACCATAGATAAGATCACCTAAGTTACTGTCTGTTATCTCACAGAATTTTTGTATTATTTTTGTATAGTCTGTCAGCTTGTGGGCTACTTGGAGCTATGCTGGTGGAGATCTATGGTATGTATGTATCTGATGCAGGTTTGCATAGAAAATCACAGCGACTGAATCACCATTTGCTGGAAAAAATATTTTCTTTGTTCCTATATCATAGATTAGGTAACTAAATTTATGTAGAACTATTTCTAACTATTGTGTTCTTTTATGCTTACATGTCTATATTTTAACAGTGCAATGCTGTCTTGGTTTCTTTGTCTTTTAAAATATGTATTAAGCTACTTAGTGTCAGTACTCTGACTATTAAATTGATTTTTTTGGTTCTTTTCATATAAAATTTCACATAAGTTTTTAAATATCCACAAAATAAATTCCAGTAAAATCTGAATTAAATTGCATTGAATTTAGAAATAAATTTAGGAAATATTCACAGCTAGATAGTATTGATTCTTTTTATCTGTGGATAGGGGACATTTCTGTGCTTATTTCATACTTTGTGTGTGTGGATGTGTGTGTTTCATATTCAACAGACATTGGACACTGATAATCACTTTGAAATGTTTATCTGAGTCATTGTATCAATATGTACCAAATTTGAAAGATTTTTAGTTCTTGTGTTTGTATTTTCCCATGTTTTGTAATTTTCCTTTGCTCTGACTTATGTCCTTCAGAGAATGTTCTGGCTTACCTATTGTGTTCTTGGTCTGTGAGTTAACTTAAAATGTTTTAATGATTGCAATATAGAATTCCAATTATTCTAACTGTATAGGAAATGAATATTACATCATCTCACTGAAGTGTAGGCATCTTGTAACAAATGTATTTTTAATTTTTCATTTTTGATTTTTCACATATGATAATTATATTGATATTTATTTCACATATTCAGAAAGTATTTTTTATCCATTGTTGGTAGTATTATTCTAAATGACTATTTAAGTAGGTGTTTAGCAATGGGAGAGGGGGAACTGGGGGTAGCCATTAGAAAGTCTCAGATACCAGGGATCCAAGAGGTTCCCGGGACCTAACAGAGAGGACATTAGCTGAAATAACCAACAAAGGGGAGATAGAACCTGCAGAGACCATATCCAGTGGATAGGCCTGGCCCCAGTTGAGGAATGGGGTCAATCACCCACTTCAAAAATATTAATCCAGAATTCCACCTGTCAAATGGAAATGTAGGGACAAAGAGTGGAACAGAAACTGAAGGAAAGGCCATCCAGAGACTGCCCCACCTAGGGACTTATCGCATCTACTGACACCAAACCCAGACACTTATTGCTGATGCCAAGAAGTGCTTACTGGCAGGAACCTGGTATAGCTGTCTCCTGAGAGGCCTGCCAGATGCCTGGACTAATGCAGATGCGAATGTACACAGCCAAACATTGAACTGGGCACAAGGACCCCAATGGAGGAGTTAGGGCAAGGACTTTAGGAGCTGAAGAGGTTTGCAACCTCATAGGAAGAACAACAATATCAACCAACCAGAACCCCCAAAGCTCTTAGGGACTAAACCATCAACCAGAGAATACACAGAGGGTACCCATGGCTTCAGCTGGATATGTAGCAGAGGACTACCTTATTTGCATCACTGGGAAGGGAGCCCCTTGGTCCTATGGAGGATTGATGACCCAGGATAGGGGAATGCTAGGGCATTGAGGCAGGAGTGGGTGGGCGGGTACAGGAGCACCCTCATAGAGGCAGGGGGGAGGGAGGAGGGCATAGGGGACTTGTTGTCAGGAAACTGGGAAGGGGGATAACATTTGAAATGTAAATAAATAAAATAACCAATAAAAAACAATGTGAGAAAACACATGGTGGGACATGTGGCTCAAGCTGTATATGTAGCTGAGGATGACCTAGTTGGTCATCAATGGGAGGAGAGGCCCTTGGTCCTTTGAAGGTTCTATGCCCCAGTATAGGGGAATTCCAGAACTGGGAATGGGAGTGTGTGGGTTGAGGAGCAGGGGAAGAGGGGAGGGGATAAGGGATTTTCAGAGGGAAAACTAGGAAAAGGGATAACATTTGAAGGGAAATAAAGAAAATATCTAATTTAAAAAGAGGATAAAAAAGAATATGAAACAAAAAAATTGGTTTTTCCTTCTTTGGCACCCTCATTTTTCTATGTAGATATTAATTTCTGACCAGTTTTGCTTTCACTGAATATTTTCTTTTAAAATTTTTGGCATATGCTTTGATTGATATTTTCTTAACTTTCTAGGTAGCTAGACTATAATTCAATATTAATATTTTCAGAGCTTTATCTTTATATTTTCTAATCCTTTGTATTCAGTTCTTCCATTTTCTCCTATATTGTCACTAGTATTCACTTATACAAACCAGGGCTCTGATTGTGCACTTACACAGATATGGGATGGTCTCTCAGTTTTTAGATCTTCCATTTGTCTCTCTTCTTAGTACCTTTGACTGATAAATCTTTAAGCTCACCAATTCTTTCACTTGTCCACTCCAATCACTGGTAGATATATTAAAACCATCATTTAAAAAAAGTATTCTAGCATTTTGTTTTTACTAAAAAAAATTTAAGCACGTTCCATTATTTTTAAAATACTACTATATTCTACCAAGAACATTTATAAATGAGCAACTGGAAGCTTCCTCATAGGTGGGTAGTGCTTCTAATACTTCTGGAGAGCATTCATCAATGTCTTTCCCAGTTATGGCTTTCATACACTCTATTTCTGATGTATCTGGTAAAGGTGCCCACTGGTACAGTAGTAGTTTGCCTGTTATGGAGTGACAAATTGTTTCTTTCTTGGAATTGAGAGCTGACCTATGGGAATAGAAACATGGACAATACTGTAACTCTGAACAAAAGCTCTGTCCAGGGAACTCACAAGTCCAAAGGAAGATTGTTCTACTGATATTTTGCTAAACAGATGTGTAGCCAACATTCCTGCTAAGTGTGTGTTTGTGTGTGTGTGTGTGTGTGTGTGTGTGTTTATACCCACTGATTACTGCTACTCTCAGTCTGTATCAAAAACTCTTCTTTTTGCAGATGGTGATTGTCTTAGTCAGGGTTTCTATTCCTGCACAAATGTCATGACCAAGAAGCAAGTTGGGGAGGAAAGGGTTTATTTGGCTTACATTTCCATACTGCTGTTGATCACCAAAGGATGCAGGACTGGAACTCAAGTGGGTCAGGGAGCAGGAGCTGATGCAGAAGCCATGGAGGGATGTTCTTTACTGGCTTGCTTCCCCTGGCTTGCTCAGTCCACTCTCTTATAGAACCCAAGACTACCANCCCAGAGATGGCACCACCCACAAGGGAACCTCCCCCCTTGATCACTAATTGAGAAAATGCCTTACAGCTGGATCTCATGGAGGCATTTTCCCAACTGAAGCTCCTTTCTCTGTGATAACTCCAGCTGTGTCAAGTTGACACAAAGCTAGCCAGTACAATTGACCCCTTGTCAACTTGACATACAAACACATCACTAGTAAGCCTCAACCCTTAGTTCTTATTCATCCCCAAGATCTTAAATAACTTTAAAAGTCCCACAGTTTTTACATATTAAAAGTTCAATCCTTTTAAAATATCCAATACATTTAAAATCCAAAGTCTTTTTATAATTAAAAATCTCTTAACTGTGGGCTCCACTCAAATACTTCCTTCAAGAGGGAAAAACATCAGGGCACAGTCACAATCAAAAGCAAAAATTAAACTCCAACCGTCCAATGTCTGGGATCCAACTCACAATCTTCTGGGCTCCTCCAAGGGCTTGGGTCACTTCTCCAGCCATGCCCTTCGTAGCACACACCTTGTCTTCTTGGCTCCAGCTCCAGCTGCCTGTATTTCACTGCTGCTGCTGTTCTTGGTGGTTATCTCATGGTACTGGCATCTCCAAAACGCTGCTGTGACCCCTTCAGTCCTGGGCCATCAATTGCAACTGAGACTGCACCTTCACCAATGGCCTTCCATGGCCTCAGCTGCTCTGCATGACCCCCTCATACCTTCAAAACCAGTATCACATGGGTAACTCTTACACATTACCAAGTCCTGCTGCAGCACAAAGTACAACTTTGGCTATCTCTGGACCACAGCCTCTTTGTGCTCTCAGAAAATACTTCCCAGAAGATGTCACCTCAATGATGCTGGTCTCTTCCTAATCACCGCTAATTTCTTAGCTCCAGCTAACCAGCATCAATAGTCCCAGTAAGGAAAACATTTCATTTTAGTGGTTCTGGTATCTTGTTAATCACAGCTGATTCTTCAGCCCCAGCTAACCAGAACCACAGAATCTTCACAATTCAAAACAGCAATGGCCCTGAAAAGAGTCTTTAATTTTCCCTCTGAAATTACACAAGCCAGGCCTCCATCTTCTGCACTGTTCTGAACATTATCTTCGAAGCTCCTACACAACATTCCAAAGAGCTCTTAACACCGAATGGATCTTCTGATCCAAAGTTCCAAAGTCCTTCCACAGTCCTCCCCAAAACATGGTCAGGTTGTCACAGGAATACCCCACTCTGCTGGTACCAATTTGTCTTAGTCAGGGTTTCTATTCCTGCACAAACGTCATGACCAAGAAGCAAGTTGGGGAGGAAAGGGTTTATTTGGCTTACATTTCCATACTGCTGTTGATCACCAAAGGATGCAGGACTGGAACTCAAGTGGGTCAGGGAGCAGGAGCTGATGCAGAAGCCATGGAGGGATGTTCTTTACTGGCTTGCTTCCCCTGGCTTGCTCAGTCCACTCTCTTATAGAACCCAAGACTACCANCCCAGAGATGGCACCACCCACAAGGGAACCTCCCCCCTTGATCACTAATTGAGAAAATGCCTTACAGCTGGATCTCATGGAGGCATTTTCCCAACTGAAGCTCCTTTCTCTGTGATAACTCCAGCTGTGTCAAGTTGACACAAAGCTAGCCAGTACAGTGATAGCTGATGTAAAGACTCATTGGGGTGAAAATGTTGAGATCAAATGGCTGTTAAGTCTGGGACCTAACCTAGGTGTCTGCATCATCCCCTTCGAGGCCATCACATTAAATAGGCAGGAAGAGTGGAGAGGAGTCCTGTGTATCAGGAATGTCGCAGTCATGAGTACTGCAGTTAGGGCCACCAGCACAAGATCTCCACACATGGAAAAGGGTGCAGAAGCATATGAGGGTGGAGTAGATGGGAAAAAGAGAGTAAGCAAAAGTGGGAGAGGGAATATGATCAGAATATATTCTATACACTATGTAATTATCAGCAAACTGATAGCCCAAGCTAGGTATGCGAATGTAAACATTAAAAGTAGATGTATATAAATTGCATGGTTGTGCATGCACTTTGGTATTAAAAGAATTAGAGATTTTTTTTTCTTTTTAATTTTGCTTAAAATATAGTTGGAAAATTCTTCCTTTCCCTTTTCTATCTCTGCCCCTCCCACTTAATTCTTCTCAAATGATCTGTTTTTGAATATGTATAAGATATATGTGCATAAATATGCATACATACACATAAAATGTAAGTACAACTCGCTGAGTTCCTTTAGTGTTATTTCTATGTATATAATTTCAGAGCTGATGACTTGGTATTGGGCAACCAATTAGTCTTTTCTCTGGAGAAGATTAATTCTATCTCTCTAGGCAGTCATTAATTGCCTGTAGTTATTTATCCAAGGGTGGAGGTCCTTAAGATTTCTTAGTTCCATGTTATCATGTCAATTAATGTTGTCATTGTTTAAACTTTGTGCAGAGAACAATACAGTATCCATATTTTGGGTATGGCTTCCCTGTTTTTTCTAGGAAACACAATATCACAGTAGGATTCCCCCCTCCTTCTTCCTCAATGTCCCCTGAACATGTGCAGCAACTGTGTTGTAGAAGTAGCCTTTGGGAGTAAGTTTTCCACCACCAACCATTCTCTGTATTTTGACCAGTTGAAGTTGTCTTCAGCTACCACAAAGAGAAGCTTCTTTGGAAATGTGTCAGAGCTACACCTAGTTTTGACTGTAAACTTAAGTATGTAGAATTCAATTAGTGATTCTGCCGGTCTCAGAAAGTTGGTTCTCCTATAAGACACACGACCTCACTAACATCAGGTAATTGTCTAGGTTTCCATTACTATGCATCATTTCCCTCCTGTAGAGTGGACTTTAAGTTCAATTAGACACCTGATGGTTACTGCCGAAAAATGGCATCCAGTGCTGCACATTTGGGGACATGTTATAGTGGTGGCTAGTGTTGTGCTTCAGTATCATTATATTATTTTCCTCCTTTGGAAGCTTGCATCTTCTAATGCATTGAATGCTCCTCAGGGAGGAGATTTTACAGTCACAGCTGCTAAAATCTTCAGAGCCCTGTGTCTGAATTGTCACTGTTCTAAAAAGAATTTTAAATTAAAAAGAAAAAAGTTTTCTTTTTTTTGTGTGTGTGTATGGTTTCAGAGGGTTTATCCATCATGATCCAGAAGGTATGGTGGATTAGAGAAACATATGTTGGCAGTCAGGAAGCAAAGAGGAGTAGCTATTTATTCCTCTTATTTAATCTCCATCTCAATCCTATAAGGTGGTGCTGCTCACAGCCAGGGTAATTCTATTTCTCACTTAACTCTCTGAAAATGCTCACACAAACATGCCCAGGGGTGTGCTTTAGTAATCTCCTAGGTCTTTTTAGTTAAATCAAGTTGACAATTGTGATTAAACATCAGAATTTATGAGTTTGATTAAGAGATTTGGTGATTTTTTTTTTCCACTAGGAAAGTGTCAGCCAGCCTCTGAGGGCTCCAGTCTGTGCTTAATTTCCATGTAGGTGGGTGTGGACTTCTCTCTCAAAACAGGTTTTCTCAGGGGTGTCCTACATAGTGAGATATGTTTTTTTTTTTTTTCTCTTTTTCCTTTCTTCTTGAATTAGTAAGACACTCCTTACACAATAGATATATGTGCATATGGTAGAAGGAATTGATCCTGATTTGTCATGAAAATCTTGGCCAAGCTGCTGTACTGCTATATATGTTTCATTTTAGACAACCAAATAACAATGTTGATGAGAAGAGGTACTCGTTGCCAATATTCATTTTGTTTCTTCTCTTGCACATTTTTTCCATTGTCTGCCTGCTATTGAGGTTCCCCCCCCATTTTATTGTTGACATTATTGATAGATCCTATTGATTATTAGATTTATTTGAAGGATAGTTTTGATGGCACATGCCTATAATCTCAGACCCTGGGAAACAGAGGCCAGAGGACCATCACTCGTTTGAAGGCAGCTTTGTCTCTATAGTTAAGTTCCAGACCAGACAGGGGAGCATATTTAGAATTTGTTTAATAAAAATATCAAGTGGAAGGAAGGGAGGTGTGGACCCAGGTAGAAGAAGAGATAATATGAATTGATACAAGACCACTTACTAGCTATATTTCAATGTGACAATATAGCTGAGTTAACAGTTATGCCAATGGTAGTTACATGCTTTGGTTCTTAGTATTTATCCCTAAAAAGGGTTATTGTGAATAATTTCTTCCTCCAAAGGTTTCCTTGTATATTCCTGACTGGAACATAGATGTACTATCTAATTGTTAGTGGTGGTGATGATGATGATGATGATGAATCTAGGCACACAGGGTTGAAGAAGAAAATGTTTTCACATTTTAGGATAGCAAAGTCCTGATTCTTCTTTATTCCAGGATTGTTCTGTACTCAGAGTGGTTACTGTGACACCTTAGCCTTAAATTTCTAGAGTCTGGATAGATGATTGATTTTAACACGTACAATTTTGAGCCATTTGTCAAAAAAATGAATACTTTTTTCTCATATAATTTGATTTTGTTTTCATTTTAGCACACAGTCATCACTAACTTTACCACACCTAACATTTTTTTGAGAAATCAGGCTAACCTGACCATTTTCTCAAAGTGAGAAATTGGATAATAATGATTATCCCTTCAAAATCTTCCAACCACTTCCTAAGGATTAAGTCAAAGCTTTACTGCATTAGCCCTCTGAAAATCTAGCTGCAGTCTCACTTTCTAGTTCATCCTGGGCCTACACTGTCCCTTACCCCCAGGCTATCCTCTGAATTCAGAGTTCTTTACATCTTTGCTTCAAAGTTTTGTGTAACTTCTCTCTTAAGAAGTATTGCCCTATATTTCTTCTGTTCTAGATTAACTTGTCCTTTATGCTTCTGTGTTGTTTCCTTGACCTCATTTCTAAGGGTGCAAACAGGATGGCCTTGGAAAAATGAAAATTGTTTGTGCCATTCAGCACAGAAATACTTAAATAGCTGAATTTAATATTTTTTTAATGCCGTTGAAAACACTGCCCCCTGTTCTGGGTCCAGTTCTATTTAGACTTGCCTACTGTTGCCATTTTACCCTTCCTGAAACCTCATCTCAAATGGCCTCTCTTGCTTACTTCTGATTTTTAAAGCTGTGATAATTTCTGTTTAATTCAGTTCTTAGATTTAGGATGATGAATAAAAGAACAACACCTACTGCAATATGCATTTTAGATAAATATCAAATAACTATTAAATATGAAGACATATTCATTAATTTAAAGGAAAAAACTCAACTGACTCACTGTATTAATAGTTTCTAAATACAGCAACTTGTTTCAGATTACAGCAAAGTCTCATTGCGAACACAGTCAATGTGATCAATTGATTCCTTGGTGTTAAAGGCACACATCACAGAACTAAACACAAAGGGAACAAAAGTCAATGAAATGATAAAATGATTCCTAATAATATTCTGCTAAACTCATAGGTTAGTGTCTAACCCTGTTGTCATCAGAAAGGCTTCATCCAGCAGCTTACAGAAGGAGATGTAGAGACCCATAGAGGGACGTTAGGTAGAGCTCTTGAAGTCCTGCAGAAGGAGAGGAAGATTTGCTGTAGAGGGGTGAAGAACATCATAAGAAAACCCACAGAATTTACTAATCTGGGCTCATCAGGGCTTACAGACACTGAACTGACAACCAGGAATCCAACACGGGACTGACCTAGACCCTCTGCATATATGTCATAGCTGCATGGCTTGGTCATCTCACACGACTCCTAACAGTAGAAACCAAGGCTGTCTAGCCTTAATGAGGGGAAGTTCCTAGTCTTATTGCAACTTGATATGCCATGTTTGGTTGTTATTCATGGTGGTCTGCCTTTTTCTGAAGGGAAATGAAAAAGGAGTGGATAGGGATGATCAGAGGGTGGTTGAGGGTCTCAGAGGGGAGAAAGAGAAACTGCATTCAGAACGTCATCATCATCATCATCATCATCATCATCATCATCTGAAATGTTCTCTTGTCTGTTTCTTCTATTTGATTGTTTGCATGTTAGGAGTAAAGCTAACTATCTATCATTGTTTTATCTACAGAAATTGGTAGGGCTTAGTGACAGGAATATAGAAATCAAAGAAAGAAGTCTTACTGGATAAAGGAATGAATGAAGAGAGACAGCTTAAGAGAATGACCATGTCAGTACGCTGTCATGTGACTTTTCAGTAAAAACTTCCCAGCCATTTTCTAAAGTAAAACTCTTTGGCAATTATGTCTGAGCTTTTCTAATACCTTTTGGAAATTTGTTTTTTACATCTTATACTATACATTGCGAACACAACACCGAGAGGTTTTACTTGTGTATCTGTGGTCCTTGCTTGATGAACACTGCACATTCAGAACCAGAGGCATCTTCATCTCACTTACTGTTGAACTTTTACTTCCACCCTTACTTCTTAGTCCCTGTTAAGTACCAAGAATATCATGGTTTGAAGAAGAAAACTGCAGGGCAGATTTTTTTTTTAGTGGGTTGTGTTTAGCTCAATATAATCTGTGATGATTGATGAGGAGTTTGCTTTTCAGTTATGATAAAAGAGTGGTGCCGTCATGTTATTTTTAAAAGCAACTTGTTCAAATTTGAGCACTGTTTTTAAGAAAGAATACAAACTAACTATTATCCTGCAAAGGGCCTCAAATAATGACACCCAATATTTTCCAAGAGGCATACTGTGATTTAACTGCCTGCTCTCAATTAAATTACATAACGGTCTTATGAAATGGGCACTAATCTCTCCATAACTATTTGTTAAAGGTATGAAAATCAGGCTTAGCTATATCCCCAGGGTCCTATATGGATAAGTAATGAGAAACAGCTAAGTTCTTGCTCCTTAAAAATCTCCACATTATGATACATTGTTGAAGGAATAGAGCTTGTTCAGCAAGCAGAGATAAAGTCCTGTCAGGTAATCTGAGGACCAGAAGGCTTTGTGTACTTCCAGAAAAATCCAACTAAGGTCTATGAGGATATATTTAGATAAATAAGAATGGGGATTTCCTCATACCCAAAGTTGTTAAGTGTAAACAATTGCTTAAGAAAATGGAATAAATGTATTAGTCTTGTAATTGGTTTGAGCTTCCCCTAAAAATTACTTTTCCCATTCCCAGAAGCCTTAGGAACTGATGCAGTATAGAAGAAATGAACACATACTTTACATTAGGTGGATGTACTGTTTAGATTTACAGATGAGAAACTGACAGGCCATTTGGTACTTTCAAGATGTTAGATTTAATTATTATATCTGTCACGTGCTCCCTGGTTGAATCTTCAGACTTTTTTGTAGCTTTCTACAGAGCTGGCAGAATCTGGGAAAGGATGACATTTTCCAGCTTATAGCATTTCAAATCTCTGATGTAACAGTTTAAATACCCCCTATTGGACTTTCTGTTTCACTGTTTATAATAGCTATCTAAAAGGATCCTTTATCAATGTGAAGTGAGCCTCCTACTGTTCTGCAGGGAAATTTTCAAATAGCTATTAACTTTAATGAGGAAGTTTAGATTAAGGAGGGAAGTGGTTCATCTAGGCTTCTGTGCAGCTCAGTAGAGCAGAGGCAGAATATTCCACTTACAGGTGGTACAGCTTCTGGGAGAGGGAAGTGTCTTTGCTCTATGGGTATTTATATAATTTTGTGACCTAAAGAATTGATTATCATATTGATTTCTAGGTAGTCCACTGACAGAATATCTAAAGCAATAGTCTAGAAGACTTTAGAAGGAAATTATCTTAGAGTGACATAATTGAAGTACACCAGGAAAGAATAAGTGAATGGAGATGAAACCAGGGCTCTGTGGAATGTCAGCACAATGGACGTTTTGTGTTCTGAGTAATTTTGTTTGGCAAGCTCCTAAGTAAGAGTCGGTCTGTGTGTCTGTGTGTCTGTGTGTCCGTGTGTGTGTCTGTGTGTCTGTGTGTCTAGATTTCTCACACTGATGACTGCTGCTTCCTGTTACTGATGATCACACAATGAGGCAAAGTTACGCATGGCCCTCTCATTCATTGCAACTCCTCAGACACAATTCTGAGGTTTCGTTTTCCTTGTGGGTACTCACATTGGTGGGGAGGATGAAAACTTAAGGCAAAGCATCCTTTAAATACTTAAATATGGAAGTATAATTTTAAAGAGGCTTATGGGCTCTGAAAGCTGACAAAAGTGGACTTAAATCTACCAGGAACATAATTTAAGATTCTATTTTTTAAATTGTATTTATTTAATTTTATTACTAATATAAATATTATTCTATATTTTATGGCTTAATTTAATATATGGGTGTTCTGCTGCATATACATCCACATCCCAGAAGAGGGCATCTTATCCCCTTGTAGAAGGTTGTGAGCTACCATGTTGTTGCTGGGAGTCGAACTCAGGACCTCTGGAAGAACAACCAATGCTCTTACCTACTGAGCATTGGTTTCAATTTTTTCAGATATGATTCTAAACTTGAGGTTTAGAAACATTTTGGTACTCCCAATGGTGAGAAATATTGAACTAAATGGGTCTGAATATAGAAACATAATAGATTAATGTAAAGGTTTTTTGTTTGTTTGATTTTTTTTTTTCTTTTTGAGACAGGGTTTCTCTGTATAGCCCTGGCTGTCCTGGAACTCACTCTGTAGACCAGGCTGTCCTTGAACTTAGAAATCTGCCTGCCTCTGCCTCCCAAGTTCTGGGATTAAAGGAGTGTACCACCACTGCCTGGCTATTCACCTTTTCTTTAATTGGATATTTTCTTTATTTATATATCAAATGTTATTCCCTTTCTGGGTTCTCCCCCTGAGAACCCCTATCCCCTACCCTTCCCCCTGCTTTTATGAGGGTGTTATCACTCTGCTCCCTTCAGGTACTCTCCCCAAGCCCTTCCACCCCTGCCACACACACACTTGGATTCTCCTACAATGGGGCATCAAGCCTTCACAGGACCAAGAGCCTCTCCTCCCACTGATGCCCAACAAGGCCATCCTCTGCTACATATGCAGCTAGAGCCATGTGTACTCCTTGGTTGGTGGTTTAGTCCCTGGAAGCTCTGGGGTGTCTGGTTGGTTGATATTGTTGTTCTTCCTATGGGGTTGCAAACTCCTTCGGCTCCTTCAGTCCTTGCTCTAACTCGTCCAATGGGGACCAGATGCTCAGTCCAATGGTTGAATGTGAGCATCTGCCTCGGTATTTGTCAGTCTCTGGCAGACCCTCTCAGGCGACAGTTATATCAGGCTCCTCTGTCAGCAAGCACTTCTTGGCATCCAAGATAGTGTCTGGGTTTGGTGTCTGTATATGGGATGGATCCCCAGGTGGGGCAGTCTCTGTATGGCCTTTCCTTCAGTCTGTGCTCCACAATTTGTCTCCATATTTCCTCCCATGAGCATTTTGTTACCCCTTCTAAGAAGGACCAGAGCATCCACACTTTGGTCTTTCTTCTTCTTGAACTTCATGTGGTCTGTGAATTGTATCTTGGTTATTCACGTATCAGTGAGTGCATACCATTTGTCTTCTTTTGAGATTGGGCTACCTCACCCAAGATGATATTTTCTAGTTCCATCCATTTGTCTAAGAATTTTATGAATTCATTGTTTTTGGTAGCTGACTAGTATTCCACTGGGTAAACATACTTCTTAAAAATCATATTAAAACTTACAAATGAGAGCTAGAGAAATAGCCTATTGAGCAAGAATATATTTTGTTCTTGCAGAGACCCAGAGTTCATTTCCCACCACCCATTTGATGTAATTGAGCTTGAGACTTTCAGTAATATACAATTATGTATATGTAGTATATATCAAGCCAAAAATTCACTTAGCATAGTAGAAAATGGTCGAAAATGAGGTTATCAGTATCACTAAAGAAGAGAGATATGTCTGTGGCAAAAAGAAATACTGAGATGGGTGAAGAAGACCCATAGATAGCAGAAGCCTAGGGGGAAAGGTGGAAGTAAGAGATGCAGTACAGATGCAGACTCTGTGAGAACAAAGATAAGAAAAGCTTTCAAAGTGTGTTGTGGTTCAGGGCTAGAGTGTAGCAAAGATTACAAGGATGAAAAAAAAAGAAAAGAAATCCAGGGCATGGATTTAAAAAAATGAAGAAGAAATTGTAGCAAAAATTTAGAAATAGAATAAAACCATTGTGATAGTGGTATATATAATGTAAACAAACATGAAAACTTCCATCAGCAAAGTCACCTGTGGGGGGGGGGATTAAAAGGCAGAGCAACTAAAGGATTCCATGACACAATCACTTTTTATAGGTCAGACTAGAAAGGGTCAGGATGAAGACATATATAAAGAACAAGACTATTGTTTGTGATGCTCCACAATTCATCCTACTCCATCTGCTCTGGTGGGTTTAGGCTGAATCTCTTCCTGTTATTAGTTGACAGCATGAAGTTTAAGGATTAGCATTCTTTCTGATGTCCTAATTTTAGATTGGCCCATTATGATGGGATTCACTTATGTCTTTAGATACTTGCTGATCTCACGCCAAATGAAATTTCTAAATAACTAATTATGCCAGCACTAGCATGTTTTTAGGTATAAATGATTTGCAGTGCATGGAAGTCATGGTGTTTAATTACAGCTTTCTTTAAAAAAGTATTTTCCTCTAACTTTAGTTTTTCATATGTATTGTATAACCTAGTAGCCATTTTTCTCAGCTGACCTTTTGACCTCAAGTTAGGCATTTGAAGGTTTGGGAGTCAGAACTAAGTGGTTATAGACTCACAGTAAATAAGAAAAATATGATGAAAAAATAGTCTTTTGGGTATAAACTGAAAAAATTGATTTCTCTTGACTTTATTTGATATAAAATATGAGTAAAGTTTAATCAGACATGAATCAATACAATTTTAAACAAAGAAAAATCTTTCACTAACTACCTTATCTTCACTTCCTTTGAAGTATGAGGAAGTTCTCCACTGGCTTCAAATGACCAATGAGGATAGATACTTTCTGCGATCACTACTGATTGCCTTCTCTGGAGTTAAAGGGAGCACTCCAGTCCCTCATTTAATGAAGAAGAATGCCATATGGATAGTGGTTACTTATTAAGCTATTGCTATGAACTTACAGGAAGTTAGATATTGGGGGTGTCATCAATAAGCATTAGCTGAAGAAAAAAATGAACAAGATTGATGTCTATAGGGAAACTATAAAGGGTGTACAGAATACAAAAGCCTAGATCAGAAATCTAAATCAATATCACCAATGTAGGATAAAAATCATGTACATAAATCAAAAGAAGATCTTCCAGAAGAGTGCATGTCTTGTGCAGAAAAATGGGCAGTTTCATAAATATATGTGAAGTGAGAAGACAGGAGAGGAAGATTATAGGCCCTTTGAGAGTGATCGAAGTGAATTCGAAGACAGAAAAGGCAAATGCAATGAGAAAAATGAATGACTTATTTGTTTCAGAGCTCACTGGGGAGCTCTTGATGTTCTTCTAGGAAGTGGGGAATGACAAACTTCTAAAACCCAAGGACTGGAAAAATCACTTACACAGGTATCAGCTTATTATAACAAAACCTAGACTACTTCAAATTTTGTAGTATAGAGGGAAATTTTTACTCAAATTATTTAAGCTCTGATTACCATTATTAATTGAAACTTTTAGCACAAGCAGTAATATAACCTGACACCAGAGGCCTGATGTTATTTTCATGACTGACCTTGATTTGCATGTTTCTTACTTACAAGATGGAGACTGTACCTGGTATTGCTATCTGCATAGTCCTGTTACCTTTCTTGGCCAGTCTGGACTGTCCTTGACATACGAGAGATTGGATATCGAGAATGTGCATTTGATGAAAATCCTCCTAACAGTGAAAGTACATTCCACACACAGGAATCCCTGTATTACAGGCAGTAGATAATTAGACTGAATGAAAATTCTGAGGTATAGCTTAATAGTTTCCCTTTTTTTAACCAGTGACAAACTTCCTGAGCAGTAACTCTACAGCTCTCTGAAATGTAAAGTTCTCAGCCCATTTAATTAGATCAAGCAAGGTCTTAATTTAAGTCTTCTAGAAGCAACACCTAGGAGAGAGATTTAATATCCTGAATAAGTACATGTAAAAGGAGAGAGGTGGCAGAGGCACAGGCCCAGTACAGGAAATAAATATGGAAATGGTCCCTTGAGTGAGAGTTAATTTGATCTGATTCCAAGGGAGATCTGGAGCGGAGTGACTTCTGGAGCTTTGTGGATAATAATAATGTGTGGAGCTTTTAACTTTTGGGACATTAACTATTCCTTGTCCTGGGACAATTCTAAGCAGAAGTTAAGTAGGTGCCTTTTGCATCCATAAGATGGGAGATAGCAGCTTAATGAAGTAGAGTGAGGCAGGACACAACAGAGTGTTAGTTTAATTATTTTAACTGTATAGTTACATGATAGCATGAAAGTAAAGAAATTTCTATTGGCTCACTGCTCTCAAAGTGTGAGGTTGAGGCACTCCATTGGTTTATGGCTTTTTGTTGCCATAATTCCACAACACTTGAGGGCAGCAGGATGGTTAACAAGACCACAGTGAGTTCCTTTGTGGTTATGGTCTTCTTCAGTATCACACCACCAGGTTTCAGCCCTGGTGGCACCACTCTAACCTTAGCTGCAAAAGTTGCAATTCTCAACACCGCGGTCAGCTTCGCTCTTCTCCTTTAAAGCACTGCCTAGTGGGAGTCAGGGTCACGACAGGACTATTATGGTGTCAGATTCAAGACCTCTCCAAACCTACAGCATTTTAGTAAGGGTTTTATTGCTATAAATAAACACCATGACCTCAAAAATTCTTATAAAAACAAACATTTAATAGGGGCTGGCTTAAACTTCCTGGTGAGAATCATGGTGGCATACAGACAGGCATAGAGCTGGAGAAGAAGCTGAGAGTTCTATATCTTGATGTATAGACCATAGGAAAAGACTGCTAGAGTGGCATTACTTGGTTAAAACCTCGAAACCCACTCCCTAGGGACATAGTCTCCTCCAACAATGCCACATCTACTTCAACAAGACCACACTTACTGATTTAGGTTAGAGGTTGTTGCTGTGAAGGCATACCATGACCAAGGCACGCTTTTTTTAAAAAAATCTTTTATTTGTTTATTTATTTGTTTATTTTACATACCAGATTTTATTCCCCTCCTGGCCCACCCTCCAACTGTTCCACATCCCATACCTCCTTCCCACCCCTGTCTTCATGAGGATGTCCCCACCAACCAACCATGACCCCACCAGACCTCCCCGGGTCCTCCAGTCTCTTGAGGGTTAGGTACATCTCTGACTGAAGCCAGACCAGGCAGTCCTCTGCTGTATATATATATATATATATTGGAAGCCTCATATTAGCTGGTATATGTTGTCTGGTTGGTGGTCTAGTGTTTGAGAGAACTGTGAGGGGGGGTCTAGGTTAATTGAGACCACTGGTCCTCCTACAGAGTCACCCTCCTCTTCAGCCTCTTCTAGCTTTTCCCTAATTCAACCACAGGGGTCAGCAGCTTCTGCCCATTGGTTGTGTGAAAATATCTCTATCTGACTTTTTAGCTGCTTGTTACGTCTTTCGAAGGGCAGTCATGAGAGCAGTCACCCTTTTTGTGAGTGTTCCATAGCCTCAGTGGATCCCACGTTGCGCCTATTGCTGGATCTTCTTTTTCCCAGGCTTCTCTCTGTTTGTATCCCTGCAGTTCTTTCAAATAGGAACAATTATGGGTCAGAGTTTTGACTATGGGATGGCAACCCCCTCCCTCATTTGATGTCCTGTCTTTCTGATGTAGGTAGACTCTGTAAGTTCCCTCTCCCTACTGTCAGGCATTTCATCTAAGGTTCATCCCTTTGAGTCCTGAGAGTCTCCCACCTCCCACCAGGTATCTGGTTCATTTTGGATGGTCTCCCCAACCTCATAAAAGCAATCATTTAATTTTGGATGTACGGTAATTTAAATAGTCTTGGCCTAGAGGGTAGCAAAATTAGGAGGTGTGGCCTTTGGAATAAGTGTGGCCTTGTTGGAGAAAATGTGCAAGTAGGGGGTTTGCTTTCAGATCCTTATCTGAGCTTCCGGGAAGAGAGTCTTCTACTGGCTGTCTTTGGATCAAGATGTAAAACTCTCAGCCCCTCCAGTGCCATGCCTTCCTGGACACTGCCATGCTTCCCATCTTGATGAAGGTAGACTGAACCTCTGAAACTGTAAGACAGCCCCAGTTGGATGTTGTCCTTTATAACAGTTGCCTTGGTCATAGTGTCTCTTCACAGAATGCAAACCATTTCAGAGACTGAGTACATTATTTTCATAGTAGAAAGCATGGTGGCACACATGGGAAAGGGGCTGAAAGCTCTACATTTTGATCCGAAGACAGCCAGGAGGAGAATCACTCCACACTGAGCAGAGCCTGTTCATAGGAAAACTCAAAGCATGCCCCCTCTACCAAGGCTACACCTAGTCTAACAAAGCTATACCTCCTAGTATTGAGGTATAGCATTCCAATACATGAGTCTATGAAGGCCAATCCATTCAAACTATCACACCTCCTGATATTACCACTCCCTATGGGCCATTTTTCTTTCAAACCATCTAACATTCCATACAGGTTTTCTTTCAGCTATGCTTTCCCTTCTTTTTCCTTTAATACTTTTCTTTCTTTCTTTCTTTCTTTCTTTCTTTCTTTCTTTCTTTCTTTCTTTCTTTCTTTCTTTCTTCCTTCCTTCCTTCCTTCCTTCCTTC
>NC_034608.1:75121891-75150318 GCF_900095145.1 Mus pahari | reverse complement strand
TCTCTCTCTCTCTCTCTCTCTCTCTCTCTCTCTCTCTCTTTCTACCATTCTTTTAAAATTTAAAATATCATAATATTGTTCCTGTATGTCTAAATACCAAGGTCAATACTTTCTTTTATTGAGGCACCTAAGTTTTATAGAAAGCATCTTAGTATCCTTGTGGAGGCATACACACTTAACATTCAGTTTTCTTGAAGCCCAAAAGGGAGAGGTGGTTTGAAAATTATAATTTTCAACATAAGCTTGCCATTATGTTTGTTTCCCTCTTCTAGAATGATAGATATGCTACTGTCTAGTCCTTTGTCAGGAGAGTTCAGTAGCTTCTTCAATAGACTTCTGACAAGTGATTCTGTTTTTGTTCTCACCCTACCTTATGACCCTATTTCAGAAGTAACTGGTGTTCCTGATTCCGAGTTGGCACAGAGCTTCCTATCAATGCTGAGAGTTTCCCCTTTGTCTGACTGTCGAGCCAGTATTGCTTACTCTTCCCTGTTGAGCAAGTTGCAATGAGTTCTTCAGCTTTCCAGCTATGACTATTTGCTGGATATTATGTCTATTATCATCTTTATCTCATCCTAACATTCTTTTGATGACAGCTGATTTTAGCAAAATATCAGTGTCATTTTACCAACTCAAAATAAAAGAACTGCTTTTTAAAATTATAAATAAGTTTTAACAGGCTAAATTTTTATTTAGCAGTAATGATAAAGCTAATTGACAGAGTTTAGTTATATCCTGAGCATCGTATAATTGTCTGGGCTTAGCAAATGTAAATAGAATGGCGTGCTCCATTCTGTAGTGATGAGAGTCTATGAATGTGGATACATACTTGAGTTGGTGGCAGGGACAACTGTCACTTGCAATTTTAGAATGTATTTGTGTGACCTAGGGCAGTAATCCTGTCAGAAATCTTGGTTGATTATGTCTCGGAAGAAAAATTCTTGGCAGAATCTCAGTGTACTCAAACTTTGGGGTTTTGTAACATGCAAGTCAAAGTGCACCTACTTTAAAGTAAGTTTTCAATATTTTGTTCTCAGAATAAAACTTTCCAGACTGTTTCAATATATGCCCATAATAAAAACCAAGCGCTTCCTCTCTGGAGATTAACTCAGGCAAGGAAATTCCATTTTTATGAGAAAGCAGTTTCCCTTGAGAGAGTCGATTGGGTTGGAATCTAAAACCAGTTCATGGTGGAATAGTGTCAAAAGAATCTCACAATTGCCCAGTAAAAATCTGGTACTAAAATGAATAAAATTTTTTTAATAATTTGTACAAGACATAATGTGAAGGTTTTAGAGTAATTTACATTGGTTACAATATTCTCTCTATTCTCTCACTAGTGGTAAACTTTATTATTTCTCTTGTACTGAGAAGAATAAAATATATTGTTTTTCACACAGAACAAAAGAAGTTACTCTTGAGTGATCTGTCAAATTTACTAGAGAATGTTAGCAGCAGACCAAAGCCCAGAGTTCTGTTCCTTTGAGCTGATTCCTATACTTTCAGAAGAGCACTCTGATTCTCTTTTTATATGTCCTGCACTAAAGACACTTCATCTACTTTGGTCTGATATTAGCTTGTTTGATTACAAATATGTACGATGTTTTAGAACCACTACAAATAGCCTACAGAGTAACAAGATTACCCTCTGGAGAGACTGGGTTAGCTATGCCACCGATCCTGTCCTGTCCTCTATCAGTAAAGGCTAATAAATAAACCATTTGCTATTCAAGTCTCTGAAATGTCTGAAATGTGAACTTGACCTTCCATCTCAAATGTGCATTTATCTGCTAAATTGTTTCTGTTCACTAATACTTAGCTCTCTCATAATTCTCTCTGGGTTGAAGAAATATCATAAAGGCTGAAATGAGCAAAGCACATTACACAGACTTTCAAAGAGCAAATAAAAACATATTAATTAAAAAAAATAAAAGCCTATATTTACAAGGTTGTGATCTAGTTAGTAATTGAAGGGATAGTTTAAAGGAAATTAGAATATTTCATATAATATGTAATCTAAGACATGTTGGGTATTGCTGTGGGAATAACAATGCCTACCATAATATGGTCTGTAAGAATAAGAGTAAATGTAGCTTCAAAACTGTTGCTAAGCGGGTTTTGGAGATTGCTAATCATTAGAAATAGATTTCTCAGTAGATGTAGTACTAAAAGTCAAGTGGGTTTTAAAATTTATTTGTGTTTGTGTCTGTGTGTGAGAGTGTGTGTTGTTGTATACAGTTTCAAGCAACACAAAACAGTCATCTCACTTTGCATCTTTCTCTGGGATGCTGGGAAACGGTAGGTTTTCAACAGTGAGGACAACTGAATCATTTCTGGATGCAGCATGTTCAAGATGGAGTTGAGAACATCAGGGTTCCAATGTTGCTTGCCATTGGAGCAATTATTTCTGAGTGTAGCAGCTAATTATTAAGGAGAGGATTCTAACTGTGGTTCACTCCTGCAATGGAATCTATCCATCTTCTACAGACCCAGTTAAATAGAAAAACCTTCAGCATGGAGAAGCCATAAGCTGCCCATTAGCAGCTGTCTCACAACAGTGGGGACAGCAGGTCTGTTGGCTGACATCAGTGTTCTGTGATGGCCAAGATCATGACATTAACATATTTTAGTGTCTATTGAGAAATCAATTATTTATTTGAATATATTTTTATTATGTTAGATGTTTTTAATTTAAATATATTTTAATCATATAATTCATTTCACCCAAGTCCTTTCAGATCCTCTCCACATCCCTACCCATCGAACTTTATGTTCTTTCTCAAAAACAAACAAAAGCTCAATATAACTACTCCCCTCCCCCAAAGAGAACACAATAAACTTCTCCTAAAACAAAATCAAAACCAAAATCCAACAAACTGTAATCAAATAAAAGCACATGAAAAAGAAGAAAAATACTGTTGAGTTCATTATATGTTGGTCAGCTATTCCTGAGCATGAGGCCTGTCCTGGAGTGGTTGATATACCTAATATCACTCTATTAGAGAACATCAATTTTCCCTCTCCTGGGAGGCATAAGTGACAAGTCTGTTTATAATCTTTGCCCTAGGTTTTCATTGGTTAATTGATTCATTTTTTTCTTGAATATAACCCAATAAAATATGAGATAAAAAATATGTAGTGATAAAATGACTTCGAGTGACATACTGCTATATTTATAGATCAGTTCCTTATTTAGCCATCATCAGAGAAGATTTTTGCTGAAGCAGATGGAAACAAATACAGAGACCCACAGCCTGGCATCACACAGAGTAAGAAACTTTGGAATACTCAGCCCTGAATATGATATCTTTACCAAATCACTCCCTTTGGTAGTAAGTGATCCCTGTAGAAGATGGAGTGAAGAGAAGGTAAGAGACCAATAGAAGGAGGACACCAAGAAAACTAGACTCTTTAAACTGAGTGAGCAGAGCTCGGAGGCATTCACAGAGACTGAAACAACATGGCCAGATTCAGTATGGGGCTCTCTGCACCACAGTCTCTGAGTTATGTATTATGGCTTCCAGTTGATAGCTTTTTTCATGGAGTGAGCAAAAGGGTGGGTCTCTGATCCTGGCATTTTCCATTGGGCTCTTTTCCTTCTATTGGTTTGTCTTGTTTGTCTTGCTTAACTGTAAAAGACTGATTATTAGCTCATTGCCTGGGTTTTGTTTCTTTTTCTTTTTCTTTCTTTTTTTTGTTTTTTTGTTTTTTTGTTTTTTTTGTTTTTTTGACAGGGTTTCTCTGTATAGCCCTGGCTGTCCTGGAACTCACTTTGTAGACCAGGCTGGCCTCAGACTCAGAAATCTGCCTGCCTCTGCCTCCCGAGTGCTGGGATTAAAGGCATGTGCCATCACGCCTGGCTGGGTTTTATTTCTTCTTAGTGCACTCTTGCTATATTTTATTTTATTTTTGGTTTTTTGAGACAGGGTTTCTCTGTATAGCCCTGGCTGTCCTGGAACTCACTTTGTAGACCAGGCTGGCCTTGAACTCAGAATTCTGCCTGCCTCTCCCTCCCGAGTGCTGGGATTAAAGGTGTGCTCCACCACGCCCGGCATCACTATATTTATGCCGAAGAAGATGTAAGGGATCTCTGTAGGGACTCATTCATGAGTTCAGATATGAGTCTTGAAGACTCTGTCCTTATAGCTAGGCCCCTCCTGCTAGAACAGTCCATACTTTGAAGTGATACAGTTATCTAGGCTATTGGAGATCAATTTGAAAAACTAAACTCTAAATACAAAATCGAATGCCTTAATAATGTTTGTATTTTGGATACTTACACGAATGTTACAGTGTATGTTTGTTATGAATCCAAACAAAATGTAGCATAACCTTTTAAAATGCAGTTATTTTATTTATTTTTTAATTTTATGATATTTCCCTTGTGCCAACTACAGCAGATGTTTGATAAATACTTGCTCTTATTAAGGAATTCAGAGTTTCTTTCCTCGAGGGATGACATTTTAATGAGCAAATTTTGAAGGAGCTAATTTTGAAAGCAAAATATATGTATATAATTCTTTTTGTTATATTGTTTTTATTGGTCTATACTAATTATTTACAATTAGGCTTAGGGTAATAGTGGATATTGTCCAAATAGATTCCATTGCTTTGATAGTGAGTAATATATTTTGTAAGAAAGCACTTACTCTGTGCTAGTTTCCTCAGGTGGAATAAAATAGAAGATTGCAACAGGCTAGCTAAATCATTTTTCTCTGTTTTCTTGAGTTCAAGCTACCTTGTAGCTTGTACCTTGTACCTTGAATTCAAGCTACTCCTAATGCATGGGTAACTCTTTTCTTTCATGAATATTCTGTCCTCTCTTTGAGCAGGATTGCTTTGTATTTATTTATGCCCCTCTTCATACATTAGCTATTTATGAGACTCAAGCTGTGATATGCACATGTTATTCTAATGGTGGCTTCTTTTGTTCTGGAGTGCATTTTTAATTCTCATGAGGCTACCTACTTCCTTCTTCTTTGTTCCTTTTCTGTTTAGTACCCAGCCCCTCATGATTAGGTTGAAATAAATTTGTTGCTCTGTCAGTGGTTTATTGGGTCTCGGGACAGACATTCTGTTTTTACAATTTACTCCTTTTCCCTTATTCCATTTGTACAATTTACTTCCCCAATGCAAAGATCCCAGTGATCCATTTTCACATTTTCTATAGGTTTTTAGGGAGATTTGGCCCATTGTGTTTAATGGACTCCTAACATCACTCACTAACGCAGGCAGAATTATGTGCATCTGTCTTTAGGAAATGTAAAAGTTTATTTACCCAAGTGATGTGATCCATTTCTTTGTGTTCCTTTTTCTTTTTCTTTTTGCACTCCCAACATCCTGAACAAACTCATCTTTGCCACAGTAATTCTGGGTCTTGTACTTCGCCATCTGTTGAGGTCTCAAGAAAGGAGTCAAGGTGGAATTGAGAAATGCTGGCGTTTGTTTATTTGTTTCCCGAATTCTGCCCTCTTTTGCCTTGGTTTTCACAGATGTTTGTTAGGGTGAATTCATGTGTGTGTTTTGTAAGAGTGAAACATAATATGAGTACTTTTAAAAGGCTATGTTTGAGAAAATGGGCAATAATCTTGCTAGAATACTTTAGTACATATAATATTTGATTCAGGAAGATCATTTCAGAATATTTAAATTAAGATAAGGAGGAGTGAAAACAAAGAAGAATGATAAGCTTTGTAAAATTTTTCTTATGGTTTCCATATTCTTGGACATATTCTATGTCCATTTTTATAAACAGGCCCATTTTTATAAATAGTATCTTTCCATTCAAATTGTTATATTTCTTCTGGGTGGTTAGCTCCCCAACTCTATAAATACCCATGTCTACCTCCAGCACGCAGGGGTAACAGGTGGTCTTGCTAGAGAATCCCTGCTTTTACAGAATTTGGGGGACCCTCAACACAGCTCATTATACTTACACAGCAATTTGTCTACTGAGCCATATTCACAGCTCTGTTATTTCTTAAGAATATATTATGAGATCACAGGAATGAATAGTACTTTAAATAATTTCCAAGAACTATTTATAAATAGTTCTTATATTTATTTCTAAATAAATAAAAGAATACCTTTACAGAAACCATGTGGGAAAGTTTAACTAAGCTTCTTAAGAACTGGAGCATACGCCAGCAAGAACTTGTGAAAGAACACTGATGTAGCTATCTCTGTGAGGCTATGCCAGTGCCTGGCAAACATAGAAGAGGATGCCCACAGTCATCTATAGGATAGAACACAGAGACCCCAATGGAGTATTAGAGAAATTACCTAAGGAACTGAAGGGATCTGCAATCCTATAGGTAGAACAATAATATGAACTAATCAGTACCCTCAGAGCTTGTGTCTCTAGTTGCATATATAGCAGAAGATGGCCTAGTCAGCCATCATTGGGAAGAGAGGTGCCTTGGTTTTGCAAACTTTATATGCCCCATACAGGGGAACACCAGGGCCAAGAAGTAGGAGTGAGTGGGCCGGGGAGCAGGGTGGAAGGGAGGGTATAGGGGACATTCGGGATAGCATTTGAAATGTAAATTAAGAAAATATCTAATAAAATAATTTTTAAAAAGAAATAAAAACAAGCAAACAAACAAGCAAAAAACCATAACGCAACAAAAAAAGAACTGGAGCATCACATTTCAAATTTCTCTCTCTCTCTCTCTCTCTCTCTCTCTCTCTCTCTCTCTCTCTCTCTCTCTCTCTCTCTCTCTCTCTCTCTCTCTCTCTCTCTCTCTCTCTCTCCCTCCCTCCCTCCCTCCCTCCCTCCCTCTCTTTTTCCCAAGCTTCTCATTTTTGTTTTCTCTGTTCTCTTTGTTTTACTCTCTTGCTAGAATGTGAGTCTTTTCTTTCTACCTGTCTGGAATCTATCAGGACTACTAAAGGAAGCAACATCACTCTCACACCAAGACTAAAGTAAAGCCTTCTAGGACCCATTCAGCTTTCTAGACAGAACTCTGAGTCCCTAAAGATCTGGGAGTCTCAATAAAATGAGCTTTTATATTCAACTAGATTCAAAGTTAAGACAGCCCAGGGTAGCCACTATCCTAGTGAGAAAATTCTACTGAGTAGATATTCACATTCTTGAATATTAGTTTTGGTACTTTTTGTTTGTTTTTTAATTGAATATTTTATTTATTTACATTTCAAATGTTATCCCCTTTCCCAGTGCCCCCCCCCCGGAAACCTCCTATCCTGTCCCCCTACCCCTGATTCTATGAGGGTTTCCCCTACCCTCTCTTGCTTCTCCACCCTAGAATTCCCCTACACTGGGCATCATGGCCTTGTTGGGGCATCAATGGGAGGAGAGAACCTTAGTCCTGTGAAGATGCAAATGTTAGTATTGATAAAGGACATAAATTTTCAGGAAGTAGATAAAAGCTGTATATGTGAGTTAGTGGCTCTTGTTTTATGTACAAAGTTCTGTGTATTCAGGGAAAGGAGCAGGCTGTAACCCAGGACCAAAAATACCTCCATGTGCTTACTTAAAATTTTTAGGGTTCTGGGAATTCTGTACTCAGATCTATCACTCTAATTATTTGTCAGCATAAGAAGACAGTACATGTTTTAAACAATGTGTTAGTTTAACATTATAGTTCAAAATGTGTAGATTCGTGGCATATAGGTTTCTATCTGTACTTCTCTACTCAAATGAACAAATATTAAGGGATATTCATGATGAACATAATTTGATAATGAGATTATATAGTCCTTATATCACATCTTGAAATTTTATGTGATATAAACTTTTTTATACATGCCAAACTTAATTCCTCAAAACTAAGTGTTACTTTGTGTCCTAATGTGCTACCCTTAAATTTCTTTCATTGATTACATTTTCTTGAGAATTATTAAAACAAGATACTTTACTAATCACTTGGGCCAAAATATTGAAATCTGTTCGTAGCTCTTGTACAGATGTAGCCTGAGAGAGGTTCCAGGTGTGGATTTCAAAATCACCAAGTACTTTCTTATCCACCTGCAATTCTTAAAGCTTTATATTTCCATATCTTTCTTCTTGTCTATAATCAATCAGTTATTTATATTACTGTTTTTACTTCCTAATGTTTTTTTCAACTCACTCATCTCTACTGCCATTAAATTAATCCCGTGTTAATTTATTTTATCTCAGAAAAGCTTCATCTGCTTTTTACATCTTCACTGTTAAACAATTATTTCTAAAACACAAGACAACTATTATACTTCTCATTTATTATCCATGTGACAATCTTGGAGTCACTTCAGAAGGAAATATCATTTGAAGAATTGCCTGCATCCAATTGTCCTATATGTGTTGATTGTCTTTTTTTTTTTTTTTAAGGGATAGTTTCTTTTTTTATTTGATGTCCCATGCCACTGTGGGCAGTACCATTCCCTGGGCAGTTGATTTTAGATTGTATAAGGGAACTGATTGAACATGAGAGATCAATCCAGCAAGTAGGGTCTTTCCTCAGCTTCTGCTTCAAGTTCCCAAGTGAGTTCTTTAGTTGACGTTCCTAAACGATGGAATGTAATCTGTAAGCTGAGATAAACTCTTCTCTACCATAAATTGCTTTTTTTTTTTTTTTTTGGTCAGAATACTATATCACAACAAAAAACAGTACACTTGTACATAGCCACTATGTTGCTTTTTTTATTATTATTATAATCTACCAGTATTTATGGGCTAGTGTCTATTTTCTTATTGCATCCACTCACCCACTCTTTACCAAAATAAGTACCTAGTCCTCAAGAAATAGAGGCTTAGAAAAAATTAGTGAAGTTTAATTCACTATGGGAGAAAGAACACTCTATGAACATCTGGCATTTAAACTTATTCTCTATTCTCTAAGTTATTTTCCTAACAGCACTATTATTGCATTTCTTTAATTACTGGTATTTTCTTTACTTACCATCTATTTCTCACCAAAATGAAGTGTCTTGTAATATCACCTACTTCATATGCTTAACACATACACAAAGTGATTCAGTTACTGTTTTCAATGGATTTTGTTGAGAGTACTGAAACACAGAAGTATGTATGTATACGTGTGTGCAAGCATACATAATATCTCATCTGGATACCAAGGAACACATTTAATAAGATGTTTACTATTCAAAGAGACGCATAATTTTTATGATGGAGTATGTCATTAAAGAAAATTAGCATGTTGTGTTAATTTCCTGTTACTAAAGTTGAATGGATTTCTTTTTTTAGTTTTAAAATTTACTTTGCTTCTTTTTGTCCAAGTTGCCATTTTCTGTAATACATCTCTCAAGATAAAACACAGTTGTTTCAGATAAATCCTGAAGTAATCCAGGAAGAAAAGGTCCTCACCAACACATTTAGAGATTTTCAACCAGGTTCTTGAACATATACTGAGTGAGTTGAATCTGCGCATCCGTGACAAGAAAAGGGCTAGAAATCTTTATATTCAAATATCTTCAGCTTTAAAAGTAGGAAAATACATTCTCTGAAATTGGTGTATTAGAAACAAATTTTTGCCCTCAGAGGACAAAAGAATTCACCTAGTGCAATATCTGCAATTATGCAAGTAGCAATTCCAAGGATCGATTAAAGAACATGACACTTAATAAAAACCAAGATACTTTGTCTAGGTGAGTGAATAGCTTATGTTATTTGGTAGATGTCAAGTTTTATTTATCTGAATTCCATAAATTGCACCATCATTTGTCTATTCAATTTGAACATTTATTTCTAAGTAGATAAGTCACAACTTTTTCTGTGAGTAATTAGTTCCTGATAGTTCAAAACACTTTCAAGTTCTCTTTCACTCTTGAATCAATGGGTTATTAAACTCTTGGTCATCACATACTCTGGCCTATTCTAGAAATGTTTTTAATAGTCTGTAATTTCACTCTATTTATCAAGAAAAATTTTAAGCTTTGAATCATTATAAGTTCATTGAGATTTATTTAATTGCCCAGAATTACCAAAATACAATGTGTTATGTGTCAGGACCATAACAAAATATGGCATGTAAACAATTAGGGAGTCATTCCTATTTTTAAAAAGTTGTTTCCAAATTATTTTGATTACCTAGGTGGTTATCATAGTTTTGCCCAGGTAGGAAGCCTCATGTTGCTTCCTACTTGAATGTAAGGTACACTCTCTATTATAGGATGTAAGAAAAAAATTTGGAATTTAATAATTTGTCATCATAGGATCAGATGAAATGTACAGAGCTTAACAATAAGAAGTTTTCATTGAATCTGGGGCAATTAAATGAAAATATTAACGTCAAAGCCCTACACAGATGTTTTAAGACTTCATCCTAATTTAAAGTTCATGTAGATGAAATTTTTAATTACATCCCATTACAATATAGCTTTATACTACATCTCCCTGGGCCTGGAGCTTCCTTACTGAGTACTGGCAATAATAATCTAAATAAAAAAGAACTTATACAACCAATGAAAGTCTGTAATTCATGAAAGTGTCCACTTTGCATTCATTTTTCAGGTACACACCAATCCACAATAGCAGATGTCAATGATTAACTTATATCTCCCAAGCAGAACTTCAGAAGTAAAGAGCAGTGTGGTCTCTAGATGAATGGGTTACTATTTTCTTTTATTGAGCACTTGTCTCCTAGGAACTAAAATGATTTAACCGAATTGCATTGTTAGCTCACATAATATTCCCATGAAGCAATGAGATCACAGCTGATGTTGTTACTGGTTTTAAACAGAATTCTGTAGTTATCACCTGGGAAATTTGATTAGATAGATAATACAACAACCTAATCTACGGGATGTTTCCTATCAAATTTGGAAAGCATCATTAACACTCAAAACACAGTTTTATAGGTAATAATGTTTTCAGAGAATAACTAGCTAAACGATAGCTGCATCTATTGATGCTTTTTGTCAAAGTACCTTATTATTACGAGCTGAAACGTTTTAATGGCTTCTGTATTAAATCCAATGAATATAAAACAGAAATCTGCCATGAGAACATGATTTCTTTTCAGAGATGAATCAGTCATATCTGTAAACTATACTTTTGAAAAATTATTCAGGATTTCTTACATACACAGGTATAACCTTCCACATGTATATATATGGTAATTATATATATACATGTGGATTATTCTGCTTTCCCTTGTGAATATCAAATATAAGAAGTCACTTTAAAATAATTTGGGTTATATGCAAACAAACCTGTTTGGTAAGATATGTTATATAAATTCTAATGGATATTCTAAAATAATAGTTGCTTTATTTTTTAAACAAAAGTAAGAGACTGTTACAGAATCTGATGCTAGATGTAATATGAAATGATGTGGAGGAGTATGTGCATAAAGAGGAGATCTGTTCCAGATAGCCTCAGCCACACAGAGAAAAGAAAGAGTTAACTGAGATGAAGACCACATGGTGGTTCCAACCTAGACATGTAGATATGGAAGGTGAGCTCAATATCTAATGGTGGTTGGTCACATTTCTCACTGTTGTTTTGGGTTCACTAGGAAGAAGTCATTTGGACAACAATATGTAGAATAACAAATTAACATTCTTCATAGACATTGGTACTATTGTGGTGCTATAAATTCTTTAAAGAATGTTAAAGATACTGAGCTTAAGGCAGCTAGCTATTAGGTAAAGGGATAATAAATGGAATCATACAGAAGTCATGTGATCTGTCATGTCATCACTCTGTCTTGGGCCTTACAGGCAGAATAGCAGGATGTTGGTCATTCTGAGGGACATGTCTGATGTGGACAGAATAAAAAGATACTTATGAATCGAAAGGTGAAAGGAAAATGTTATTATTCTAGAACCAATTCATAGACTGTCAATTCTTTGTAAGTGTAATTTTTTTCCATTTCTGTAATTTTGTACCCACTTCTCTTTGTCTACATAGAGTGACACAACTAGTAATGGTTTAGGAAGTACAATCTCTTTCTTCAATATTTCCATATTTATATCAGTCTGTGGGCAAGATTTATATGCCCTCTGAAAAATAATCGTGATGACTATGTGAATTAACATAACTATATTCATAGATTTTGAAGAAAATGATAACTTATGTTTTAAATATCTAAATGGTTTTCTACAATATGTGTTCTTACATATTGTAAAATGTAAGATAACATTTCAGAAAATTATGATGGCTTTGATTATTCCAATAAAATTAGAGAGAATAAATGCCTTTGAGTGACATGTATGTGACTGTATAATACTCTTGAATCACCTGTTGAGACATGAGCTCAGGTACAAAAAAGACAAACCACCTCTCCCTCCTTGGGGGAACCCGAATTCTGTAATAATAATAAAGAAAGAACGAACCATCCTGATTTTCTCTTCTCAGCTACTGAAAGCCTTGGAATGACTCTATTACTGAATTACAAAAAAACATATGAGGAAAATGAGGACAACATTAATATATAAAATAACAGCTTTTAAATTTCAAAATTGCACCCATGATGGCTTGTTTGTTTGGGCTTGTTTGTTGAGGCATTCTAAGAAAACACTTCACTCAGAGCACCCCAATGGACACACACGCTCTCTGCTTAGAATAACATAGAAGCAGGGTTTAAATATTTTGAGTTTCTTTTTCATATTTGTGTCACCAGGGAAGAGACAGGGTGGAGTGACACAAGTATATTCCACATGCAGGAAACTCTCAATAATGTCTAAATGTAAGAGAAAAGAACGAAACATCAATTTTGCATACATTGAATTACTTTCTGTGAAATCTGTACATTAATAAACTCCCAAACTTCTAGTGACACTTTCTTTATGATCCAGAGGGGTTGGAGAGTTGGCTCCGTGGTGAGTACTACTTGCAGCCTTTACAGAGATCCAAGTTGGATTTTCCAGTCCCCATTCCACATGGCAGCTTACAACAGTCTGTAACTCTAAACTCAGGGGTTCCAGCACCTTCTTCTGACCTCTGCAGACATCAGACAAATGCATAGGACACACATGAATCTAGAAAGAATGATTATACACACAAAATAACAAGTAAATAAAAAAAAATCTTATGAAAGTTGATGTTTTCTTTACCCATTCTCTGGCAAATATGTCAATGTATTTATTACACTTGTTTACTTAGGCATCTCCCAGATGCCTTAAATTGACTGCATTCCAAGTTGTGGTCATTATCTCTCCTCTAAATTTTTTATTACAGTTTTAAAATTCAATTGATTGGTGGTATAGTAATTTGTGCCCAGAGAACAAGCACCACCTTTACTTATTATGTCTTTCAACTTTGCTAATTCTAACTCAACCCCAAAGATAAAAATAAACCCCAACAAATATAAGGCTGAATACACTTCTCAATGTATCTTTGAGCCAATACATCTAAATGTCTAGAGGTTGCGATAGATATCCCTGGTTGTCAACTTGACTACATCTGGAATGAACTACGATCCAGAAATGGAGAGCACAATGTGATCCAGGTTTTGAGGCCGGAAGACACAGGCTTTTGACCTGGATGTTGACATGGAAATCTTGAGGCCTAGAGGACAAGAAAAGCTTAGCAAGGCAAGGTAGCACATGCCTTTAATCCCAAGAGACTGAGGCAAGCAGATATCTAAATTCAAGTTCCACCTGGGATAAAGAAACTTCCAGATCCAGGGACGATGGTACACATCTTTAATCTGAGCCACCCCTACTTCAGGAGGCCTACATAAGGACACTGGAAGATGGAAGATTCACTCTTCTTTGCCTGCTTGCACGTACTTGCCAGCACATCTGTTGGACCTACCTCTTCAGGTTTCCAGCTTAAATGGAACACCAGGTAAAACAACATCGTGTAACTGAGCAACTACTGGATTTTTTGACTTCCCATTCACAGCTGCCCCTTGTTGGGTTAGTTGGACTGCAGACTGCAAGTCATTACAATAAATTTCCTTAATATATACAGACATTCCATAATTACTGTGACTCTGGAAAATTCAGAGGTCATTTAAATGTTTGTTTAAAAGAAGTTTATTTTTGATACATGCTAAGCAAATGTTCCTCTCGTCACTATTCAGTGCTCCTTTAAGCATTTCTCAGAGTAATTGATAACTGGCTAATCTGCAAGGAAGTTGAAAGAACAGAAAAACAGGTGGAGTTCCTGTCTGCAGTATTTTATTTGCCCCAAAGGCCCATTTATCCTACCAATATGGTATTATTTACCACATCTTTGTTATTTTCCAGTTTTCTAGTTCTATATCAATTTATTCAATGAAATGTTTTAATTTTTTATGTTTCTTTAATGTAAATTTGTATTTTTCTTTAAAATGTAATCTCCGTTTTGAAAAGTAATGTATCATTATTTTTTTCCCTTAGTTTTTTTTTTTTTTTTTTTTTTTTTTTTTTTTTTTTTAATGTGGGCAGCTATTCACTCCTAGAATTCTCTTCTGAATGCAGTTACAAAACATAACTCATAATAAACAGCTTCAACACAAGTTTTTCAACTTCCTATTCAAAGGAGTCTTTAAAAGAAATGTTGAAAATCTATAAGACAAGTTTCTTAAATACTTGATTCCTTATGCAAAGGATAATGTATGAAAATTAGAGATATTTCCATGTGCTGCAGTGTTGTTTTTGAATGTTAATATTGGATGACTGTAAATGTGGTGAATGGTAAGAGCAGGTAGTTGTAGGCTCTTGGACTCAGTCATTCATACTTACAATGGAAAACAATTTTCAGTAAGTTTTAAGTGTAAATATTACTTTTCAACTTACTAATTATTCCTATTCCAAAATATTGGGAATAGACTGAAAAAATGGAATTTGCTCTTAATATACCCATTAGGTAAATATTTTAAATATTGTATAAAATTTATGTAAAAAAACTTTCAAAATCTCTTCTCAAACTGCTTTAGCCAAGCTAGAAAATCCATTGTCACGTTTTTTTTTTCCTCCTAGAAATTCTTTTAAATTCAATCACTTCACCCATGGAGAATCAGTTACTTTGAGGATCCTTCATGCTTACTGTGACTTTGAGAATACTTGAAAACTCATTCTTAAATCAACTGTAGCAATCCGAGATGGAGGACTGATTATCTTCCTTAAACAACGTCGAAGCCAGTTTTCCTCTTACTGTTATTAATCTTGAAATTTGAAAGCTGTGGCAGTTGTGAGATTGCGTCAATCAGATCATGAAATATGAGGGTATGATATCTAAGAGTTAAGTCAATATTGACGTAGTTTGCAATTGGCAGCTTTTCCACGTCAACCAGATAGGGAATTACCTATATTTGACTTCGTCCCTAATGCACTTTCATTCTGTACAAAATTGAATTTTAAATAGACAGCACAGCTCTTCTCATAGAATACATTTGTTCCATGACTACATTATATATATTGTTATTGTTTCTAGAAAACATTTTCATCTACATTTTCTGTATAATATCATTGAAACACACTAGGTGTTCTTATATGATAAATCCAAACAAAAACAACATGTTACATTTCTTGTAATCAGTTCTGGTCCCCAAGTGTTTATTTGAAAAGGATGATTCAACAATGCTTTATGGAGCTGTGACATTTTTTTTTCTTTTGGCTCCGTACCACTTACATAGGTGTTTCAGTTTGTCAGTTTTCCTTTTTAAAAACTTAGCCCAATGTCTAAAACAACTCTTCTATTGAAGAGTTGAAGACCAAACTTCTGGTTTATTATTAGTTTTCTTGTTGAGAACATATATATATCATTGCACTGTAAAGTCACAGAGCCCTTTACAATGGCTACATGGCACATTTGACATGCTGAGCAGAGTTGGGACAGAACCCTTACATATATATTTTTTTCAGATATACTCTTATGCTATAACTTTTTTTTACAATAGTGTACAATTTTTCTTTGGTTGGATTAAGTTAATCAATTCACCTGTCCAAATTTTATACATATATATGTATATATATTTATTACTTACTTTACATCCCACTCACAGCAGCCTCCTGGTCACCCTCTTCCACAAGCCTTCTCCCATCCCAGTCCCCTTCTCTTCTGAGAGGGTAGGGGCTCTATGGGTATCCCCTACCCTGACACTTCAAGTCTCTGTAAGGCTAGGTGTGTCCTCTCCCAGTGAGGCTAGACAAGGCAGTCCAGCTAGATAAATATATCCTGTATACAGGCAACAGATTTTGGGATAGAACCACTCCAGTTGTTCAAGACCCACATAAAGATCAAGCTGCACATCTGCTACATATGTACAAGCAGGGAGGACTACGTCCAGCCTGTGTATGTACTTTGTTGGTGGCCCAGTCTCTGCTATCCCCAAGGGTACAGGTTAGTTGACTCTGTTGGTCTTCCTGTTGTGGAGTTCTTATCCCTTGCAGGGTCCACAATCCTTCCTCCTGTTCTTTCATACGAGTTCCCAAGTTCCATTTACTTTTTGGCTACAGGTGTCTGCATCTGTCTACAATCTGTTTGAGGCTTCTTGGTGGAGCCTCTCAGAGGACAACATGCTTCTATCTGCAAGCATAAATGAGTATCATTAGTAGTGCCTGGGAATGCTGCTTGTCCGTGGGATGGGTCTCAATTTGGGCCAGTTATTTTTTTGGCCATTCCCTCAGCCTCTGTTCCATCCCTTCTGCCTGCATTTCTTGTAGACAGTTGTAGGGTTAATGAGGTCCTGAGTCTGCTCCATCACAAGGCTCAATCTCCATGGAGACAGGAGATAGGAGTTTTGACTGTGCTGTTGCCCACCAGGCTGGTGTGGAGTTATGGGAAGCCATGGGACACCGCTCCATGGGTAGGGAAACACAGTCTGGGCTGGCTCAGGGGTCCCTGGGTCTGCTGGGCCATCTGAGTCTCAGGATCTTGGGCACCCAGGCATGACTGGGAGGTGCGGAAGATCTGAGAATGGAGTCGGGGAGCCCATGACCTGGATTTAGCCTGGGGCTGAGGGGGAATAGAGGGGAGCTCTGGCTGCGTCCCTCAGAATAGAGTCCTTGGCTTGTTGAAGTCTGCATGTTTGGTCTTGGCTTGGTGAAGGCAGTTTGGGGGCACTGAGAGTCCTTCTACCAGGAGGTTAGACAGCGGCTCTTTAAGTGATGACCTTCTCCATTGCTCCCCAAAGCAGATACCAATGAAAAGAGGCAGTCCATGGTTTTAAGGCATTTATTGTCATGGCAAATGTGGGCTTGAGGTTAAATACCTTTGGCAAGGAGGTGTGTCTGGGAGAGAAAGCTTAATTGGCTAAGTCCTTCATGCCTTTAGGTACCTCATTAAAATGAGGATCTGCTGCATATGCAACTAGAGACACAAGCTCTGGGGGGTACTGTTTAGTTCATATTGTTGTTCCTCCTATAGGGTTGCAGACCCCTTTAGCTTCTTGGGTACTTTCTCTAGCTCCTTCATTGGGGGCCCTGTGTTCCATCCAATAGATGACTGAGCATCCACTTCTGTATTTGCCAGGCACTAGTTGCATATGTAGCAGAGGATGGCCTAGTCTACCATCAATAGGAGGAGAGGCCCCTTGATCTTGCAAAGATCATGTGCCCCAGTACAGGGGAATGCCAGGACCAGGAAGTGGGAGTGGGTGGTTTGGGGAGCAGGGCGGGGGAGGGTATAGGGAACTTTTGGGATAGCATTTGAAATGTAAATGAAGAAATTATCTAATAAAAAAATTAAAAAAGAAAACAATTATCCAGAAAATCGGAATACCTAATCTTTTAAAAAAAATATGGGTGAGTGATGTTTAAATAAAAACAAAACAAACAAACAAAAAATGGAGATCTGTCCTGAGGCTATGTGACCTGTGGTCACTTCCTCTACCTGTGGAAGGGCATGAGGCGTTGCCCTTATGTGACTGATGGTCAGAATTCTACGGAGGGCAGCAGCCTTATGTCAATAGCCTAGTGTTTGGGAACCAGGCAAAAGGACTGTCGTCCCTTCAGTGTCACCAGGGTTTCTAGCCTTAGCTCAACCAGGAACCAGGCTGCCTTTCATGGTCCTATAGACCCTATACTATTTGGGTTAAAAGTTTTGCCCAGTGGGATGATAGAGACACCAATGTGTCCACAAAGCTCTCAACCTAAAATTTAAACTGTTAAGATTATTTTATTTGCTCAAGAAAAGAAAAAGTATAGAGGGACCATCTTTTCTTAGAAAACAAACAAACAAAAACAAACATGGCTGTACTCTTTGATCCATTTCTGGGATTGAAAGGCAACCTTTGAGGCATTCTTTGCTGTTGCATTGCACACTGTGCATTCTCTTCATGTACTTAAGATATAAGTACATGCTTAAGTTAAAAAAATAAATAAAAGAAAGAGAATGTGCTTGTGCATGCTACCGCAGCTGTCCTTAGACAAGTTTTCTGTTTGAGCACTGCAGTGATGTCACCACCTTGCCTCACAGCAGACTTGGTACCTCTTCTCACAGTCTGTTAGTTCTTGACCCCTATTTTGGGGCCAATTAAGAAATGAGTTCATGTGTCTCTAGTTGCATATGTAGCAGAGGATGGCCTAGTCAGCCATCAACGGGAGGAGAGGCCCTTGGTCTTGAGAAGATCATATGTCCCAGTACAGGGGAATGCCAGGGTCAGGAAGTGGGAGTGGGTGAGTTGGGGAGCAGTGTGGGGGGAGGGTATAGGAGACTTTGGAGACAGTATTTGAAATGTAAATGAAGAAAATATCTAATAAAAATTAAAAAAATAAAAAGAGATGAGTTCATTTAAATTGTGACTGTTATTATTCTGGGATCTGTACTTCTGGGATAAATTTGAAATAGGTTGTGTTGTTGGAAATTCAGAAATTAACACAGGGGTCTTAGGACACTCTTCCTAGCCAGCAGAAAGTTGTCCTGGTGCTTGTCAACAAGCCTGAGAACTGTGGTTCAATTCCTGAATCTCAAGTTGTTGGAAATGAACCAAGTACCACAAACTGTCCCTCTGACTGCCATGCATACACACATGCATACACACACTGTTTCTGTGTTCTCTTTCTATAAGCATATTTTGTACTAAACACTGAGGTTTTCATTGGCTCTCTTTTAAGACATTTAAGTCAAAGTCACTCTGTTGTATTGTAATCTCAACAAGGTAGAATTGTTTCTGAAAATAAAATTTATAAATGGAATCATGTTATGATAGGACACTAAATGCTGTGTAACCTTTGGTAGTAATAACCTCAACATAAATAAGTGCCATGTTTACTTAGACTTTTTATTAGTCTGCATGAGGTAATTATTTTATACTAAAATTTTTAGAAAATCTGGACAAAATTTTCATCTCTATAATGTTTGAAACTTCAGAAATAAATTTGTAAATGGACAGAAAATACAATGCGATCTTATAATAAAATTTAAAATTTCAAAGTTATTGTATTAGCTCAGTGTTTTACATCTTTTTCTTCCTAGAATTTCTTTCATGTTTTAAAGTCTGATTTTTATTTCACAGGATTGCTGGGAAAGCCTTCATATTTGCATAGTCTCCAGGGTACATAGTTTGGATCAACATGCAATTCCTCTTCTCTGACTTTAATCTTTTTAGTTCATTTGTAGGTTCTCACTGATGGGCAATCCAGAAATGAGCACTTCTAAGCTCATGCTTATTGACACCTTTCTATTGCTCATGTTTCAGAACTGTGTTTTCCTTAAACTGCTTGCCATTCAGGAAACTCCATTCTCCTTTGTGAATCTAAGAGTCCGTCTTCTTTTCAGTGATCTTTGATGACTAGACAGTTGACCAATAGCTTGACTATTAACTGCCTTTTCCCTACTCTTAAAGTGGAACAAGATTCTATTGTTTATCTCAGTGTAGCTTGGACAGTTTGGAAAATGACACAGACATATTCCAACCCAGAGTCTTCCCATCCCTTCTTTTGTCCTCTTGGGGATATCTGATGCTTTTGTCTTCTTTATTTCCTCTGTAATTTGCTGCAGAAGGAAGGACTCAAACTTCTCAGTGGTCTAGGCTGTGTTCCTGTCTTTTTTCTGTCTTGCTTCTCTGCTGGTCTGTCTTCCAAGTGTAAGAAAACTTGGTCTTTGTCTGGATGCTGGAACTTTTGTGTAGGAAACTGTTCTCCTTGTCCGGATGCAAATCTGTCATTCATGCCCTAAGCTATTTGTACCATCCTGAGATCTAGGACTCTGGATTTCAGAAGTCAAGAATTGATGTTTCTATTTCATCCTCTTTCATGTATGTCAACACTTTCATGACTGAACAACAAAAAGAATGCCATAGGGACTTCTCAGAAAGAAAAAAAAAAAAGACGTCAGCTAATCTATAAAAATAATCTTCCTGCTACAGATATGTTTGGAATGTACATGAATAGGATATGAATATACTATTGAAACACCGAGATGCAGCATATCCATTATAGTAAAAACATGAAATGACTTATATATTGTTATAAAGATATTACTACTCTAGTTATGATTATGTTTCCTATAAAAGATGATGACAAGTCTATTGTTGAGTTTCTTCACAGTTAGTAACAACTTGTTAATATGATCAAATTTTCTTCTTATTTTGTGTAATCAGTTTGTATGTGCGTGCATGTTAATGTGTATGTGTGCATGTGAATGGCATTAACATGCCTTTGAAAGCCAGAGGTTGATGTCAGAGGCTTGCTTCAGTCATCCTAACACTTATATTTTGTTTTGAGATATGTTTTCAAATGGAGTGTGCAAATTTGGCTACACTGACTCTTGAGTCATTTTTAGGAATGGTTCTTTTTCCACATTTCCAGCTCTGGGATTGTAAATACATCCCGCTGCTCTCATCATTTTTAATACAAGTCCTGGGAGATTGAAATCAGTTCCTCACTCACATGGGAAACATTTGATGAGCTGAACCTTCTCCTCACACAACTCATGTTTTACTTTTGGTATACTGAAGACAATAACACATCTCAAACTTCCAAGTTAATAGCTTAGAAGAGGTACAGAGGTCTCAGCACAAGGGTTCTGTACTTTTTCTATACTTTCTGTCCATAGAAGATGTGGAAGCAGTGAGAATAAGCATGTGCTTCATGAATCACCTCTGCTTATTGCCAGTCACTGCCATCACCCATAGAAAGAATGTTGTCTAGGGTATCATTGAGAGGGAGTGCATAGTCATCTAGTTATGCCTCTGCCTTATAGTTAAAACATCTCAAGAACATCCTTTCTTTTCAGCAGCTCATAAAGTAAATAAAGCATGACTTAGTATGAGTCCCAGAGCAGACTGCTCGT
The DNA here is from genome assembly GCF_900095145.1 of Mus pahari. Classification (NCBI taxonomy): domain Eukaryota; kingdom Metazoa; phylum Chordata; class Mammalia; order Rodentia; family Muridae; genus Mus; species Mus pahari. The sequence continues at coordinate 75,129,191 of NC_034608.1, read as the reverse complement.
TTATACCAAAGGTCCAATATTCAATGAGAAGAGAAATGATTTCTTTTATCCAGTTATCCAGAGACTTTTAAAACACAAGGCCACTTGCTTCCATTTGTTATGTCTCATTGTTTCACCATGGCATATATTTAATGCCAAAAAGATTAAATCAAAATAAATATATTCCTTAGTTGGATGAAATGAGCTTATGTTTTTTTTTTTTCTATCTGAAACATCAAAAAGTTCATCCTTGTTTATTTTACATCTTAGGGTTTAAAACACTTTCATGTTGTAATATTACTAGCTTTTTAAAGTGGATAGCATTCTCATTGTATATTATAAATATGAGAATGATGTGTACAAATTGTTATTAGTGTATATGTTAATGTTAAAGATAGAGTTGTTGAATCAATAGAAATTACACACTTTAGCTAACAAATAATTAGGTCTTGGCAATAAGTCACCAGTGAGAAATAAACACATCTCTAAGAAACAAAATTAGGACTGGACAAGTGAGATATGAGTGGTCTCACATTCTTGGGATTTGGGATAGAGGCAGGAATATTACGAGCTCAAGATCATCCATGTCCATATCATGAACTGGAAGCCAACCTTGGCTATGTGAAAGTTGTTCTCAAAAGTTAAAATAAAAACAAACTTGACATCAGGAAACATGAAAATGGACTGTTAAAAATTATGCTGTCAGCCGACCAATGGACTGAACACAAGGTCTCCAATGAAGGAGCTAGAGAAAGGACCAAAGGAGCAGAGGAGTTTGCAGCCTCATAGGAGGAATGTAGCAGCCTGTGGCCATACTAACTGGGTTCCTGAGTGGGAGGCAAGAGCTGTATGGGAGAAAATGGCGAGAGAAATAATGGATGCTGAGACATGATTTTATGTTCAAGGCTTCTTAAATTTTACTAAGAGTCTGTGCTTATAAAGAATGGGGAGGCCCATCTCCAACCAATCCATTCTTGGTGCCTGTCCTACAGGTTCGAGCCTGTAGGCAGATCTTCAGGATGCTGTTTCCTGAATATCTCAAGAGTCTCTCAGCAGGTATTAGTATCTTGGAGAAGAGCAGGCAGGTGTAGAACAATAGAGCCATCTATGGCTGAAGGCCCCACTCCAGGTGGTCTCTGGCTCAGAGGCAGCAAGGGCAAAGTCAGCCTTTCCAGGCTGGGGGAGGCAACAGAGGAACAACAATATGAACTAACCAGTATGCCCAGAGATCCCATGGACTAAAACACCAACTAAGAGGAGGAGGATCTCATAGCTCCAGCTGCATATGTAGCAGAGGATGGCCTTGTTCGACAACAATGGGAAGAGAGGCCCTTGGTCCTGTGAAGGTTTGATGCCCCAGTATAGGGGAATGCCAGGACAGGGAAGCAGGAGTGGGTGGGTTGGTGAGCAGGGGGACAGAGGATGAGATAAAGGGTTTTAGGAGGGGAAACCAGGAAAGGGTATTTTATTTGAAATGTCACCTAGATTGTTGTCACCTAGAATATACATTTAAAACTAATCGATGGATGAGCCTTATCAGACTCAGCTTCAAGAGGAATGGCAGCCAAGTCCACTGCTGAGAGCATCATGGTTGTGCAGAAGGGTTGGTGGTATTTTGTCACTCTAGTGCTAAGTGTGATTAGACTGTCTAAATCAGTCTTATGATGCATGATTTGCATTTGCTATTAATTTCTTCAGGGATGCTTTAGAAACTTCAGAAATGGCAAATTCTTACTGGTCCTTCCTTTGCTATCCTACTTAGACTCTTACTGGTCAGTGTCTTTTTTGCAGACAATGCTGAGTGAATGACTTTGGGTCCTGCTTACTTTTACTGTGCTGATTGCAATCCCAGGGGAAAATATCTTCCCTTCACACATGCATTCAGAGTCTACAGTCAAACAAACTACACTCTCCATTCCAGAAAAAAACATGTTTTTAATCTAAGGAATTTCACTTACATTTTCCAAATACAGTGAACTGGCTTATTCAACTAACATTAGCTTAGCAATTTACTTAGATAGTATATTTTGATTTGGGGTTAAAATTCTACATATTGCAAGCAAGGAGAGAGCTTTAGAAGAAAATAGCAATATATTCTGCATTAGCACATATGTATAAAACTTAATTGAAAGCATTCTGTAGAAGGAATTCAGGTCCTATACCTTTCAATGTTTTCCCTCATTTGTTATAAGTAGAAGCATCATAGATAACAGTTTTGTAACATGCTGTCTTTTTTTTTTGAAATGGAAGACTAATTGCAAGAATATTTTCCTTTAAATTATACTTAATGTATGTCTTGGTTTATTGTTCCTTTATAACTGGTGTTCAAAGGTACAGTACTATAAAACATTATTAGGCAGGTAAAACAAAAATCAATAAATATTATGTCACATTAATTGAAGCTCATTATAAGACACATTGAGGTACATACTTCAGTCACTTATAAGCTTATAATGCATTAATGACATTTAATTTCAGATTTTATCATACTTAAGTATATCTTCTACTTTTTCAGAGATTATTATATGTAACATATGCTTACAATTATGGATTTTTGTCACTAATAAAAATATTAGATAACCTTCCAGTCAGTACATGTCTACCTTGTTGGCAAACTCGGTGGAGACTCCCATGGTTCACAGAGGAGTCTCCACTCCCAGGCACTCTAGCACACCCCAGATCTTAGAATAACCAGAGAATATAATGCAACATCTGTTCTAATACCACTGGGAGTGATTGGGACCAGCATGATCCAGGGACGTAGGAATACCACCCAACCCGAGGCTCTGCTTCCTTCCGGTCTGCACTGGTCTACTTTGGACTTGAACTCAGCAGAAAGTCCCACAGCCCCCAAAGGAGGTACCAATCCCAGGTGCTTTAGCAAGACCAGAATCTTAGAATCCCAGGATCCCAGGAGCTTGGCCACACCAGGATCTCAGAGTCTCAAAGGCAGCTTGACCTCCAGGAACTCTGACACACCAAGAATCTCAGGATCACAGGATCCAGGAATCATAGGATCACAGAGAAAGCTGTGTTGGGAGGAGTTCTGAATCAATTGGGATTACAGGAAGGACAGGATCCAATCAGATATAGCTAGAGAAGGGAGTACTTGCGATGATCAGATAGCAGGAGGCAAGCTTAAGAAAAGAAGAAACAGAAATCAAGATTACTTGGCATCATCAGAACCCAATTATCCCACCATAGCAAGTTCTGAATACACCATCATAACAGAAAAGCAAGATATGGATCTAAAGTCACATCTTGACAATGATGGAGGCCTTTTAGAAGGACATAAATAACTACCTTAAAGAAATACAGGAGAACAAAGGTAAACAGGTAGAAACATTTAAACAGAAAACACAAAATTCCCTTAAAAAATTACAGGAAAACACAGTCAAACAGGTAAAGGAATTGAACAAAACCATCCAGGATCTAAAAATGGAAGAAGAAACAATAAAGAAATCACAAAGGGAGACAACTCTGGAGCTAGAAAACCTAAGAAAGAAGTCAGGAGCCATAAATGCAAGCATCACCAACAAAATACAAAAGATAGAAGAGAGAATCTCTGGTGTAGAAGATACCATAGAAAACGTTGACACAACAATCAAAGAAAATTCAAAATGAAGAAAGAACCTAAACCAAAACATCCCTGAAATCTAGAACATAATGAGAAGACCAAACTGAAGGACAATATGTATAAAAGAGAGTGAAGATTTACAACTTAAAGGGCCAGTAAATATCTTCAACAAAATTATAGAAGAAAACTTCCCTAAGCTAAAGAAAGAGATGCCCATGAACATAAAAGAAGTTTACAGAACTCCAAATAGATTGGACCAGAAAAGAAATTACTCCCTTCACATAATAATCGAAACACAAAATGTACAAAATAGTACTTTAATTCCTAGCCTGAGTGATAAAATAACAAAAGGAAATCAAAGGGATACAAATTGGAAAGGAAGAAATCAAAATATCACTATTTTTCATACCCATAAGTTTGTTATGTTGTGGTTTCATTTTCATTAAACTCTAAAATGTCTTTGATTTCTTCCTTTATTTCTATCATTGAGTAGAGTGTTGTTCAGCTTCCATGTGAATGTGGGCCTTCTACTATTTATGTTGTTATTGAATATCAGCCTTAGTCTGTGGTGATCTGATAAGATGCATAGGATTATTTTAATCTTCTTGTACTGGTTGAGGCTGATTTTGTGACTGAATATATTGACAATTTTAGAGACAATTCCATGAGATGCTGAGAGGAAGTTATATCCTTTTGTTTTTGGATCAAATGTTCTATGGATATATGTTAAGTCCATTTGTTTCATAACTTCTGTTAGTTTCACCGTGTTTCTGTTTAGTTTCTGTTTCTATAATCTGTTCATTGATAAGAGTGGAGTGTGGAAGTCTCCCACTATTATTGTGTGAGGTGCAATGTGTGCTTTGATCTTTAATAGAGTTTCTTTTATGAATGTGGATACTTAAGTGACCCCCAAAATCCCACCAGAGATCTCCTAAACCTGATTAACAACTTCAGCAAAGTAGCTGGATATAAAATTAACTGAAATAAATCAGTGGCCTTCTTTACACAAAGGATAAACAGGCTGAGAAAGAAATTAGGGAAACAACAACCTTCACAATAGTCACAAATAATATAAAATATCTTGTGATTGTAACTCAGTTAGTGAAATATCTGTATGAGAAGTACTTCAAGTCTCTGAAGGAAGAAATCAAAAGAGACCTCAGAAGATGGAAAGATCTCACATGAACGTGGATTAGCAGGATTAATATAGTAAAAATGGCCATCGTGCTGAAAGTAATCTACCGATTCAATGCAATGCTCATCAAAATTCCAACTCAATTCTTCACAGAGTTAGAAAGAGCAATTTGCAAATTCATCAGGAAAAATAAAAACAACTCTGATAGCAAAAAGTATTCTGAACAATAAAAGAACTTCTGGTAGAATCACCATCCCTGACCTCAAACAGTACTACAGTGCAATTGTGATTAAAACAATAAAACAAAAAACAAAACAAAAAAAAATCCCTACATGGTATTGGTCCAATGACAGGTAGAACAATGTAATATAATTGAAGACCCAGAAATGAACCCACACACCTATGGTCACTTGATCTTTGACAAAGGAGCTAAAACTATTTAGTGGATAAAAGAGCATTTTCAACAAATGTTGTTGGCTCAACTGGCAGTTACTATGTAGAAGAATGCAAATCAATTCATTCTTATCTCCATGTACAAAGCTCAAGTCCAAGTGGATCAAGGAACTCCACATAAAACCAGATACACTGAAATTTATAGAGAAGAAAGTAGGGAAGCACCTCGAACATATGGGCAGAGGAGAAAAGCTCATGAACAGAACAATGGCTTGTGCTGTAAGATTAAGAATCAACACATGGGACCTCATAAAATTGCAACGCTTCTGTAAGGCAAAGGACACTGTCAATAAGACAAAAAGACAACTAATAGATTGGGAAAAGATCTTTTTCAATCCTACATCTGATAGAGGGCTAATATCCAGTATACACAAAGAATTTAGACTACAAAAAAAAACCAAAAAACACAAAAACAAAAACAAACAAAAAACCCAAATAACCCTATTAAAAAATGGAGTACAGAGCTAAAGAAAGAATTCTCAACTGATGAATATGGAATGGCTGAGAATCACCTTAAAAAAAAAAAAAAAACCTTAGTCTACGGGGAAATGCAAATCAAAAAAAACCTGAAATTTCACCTGGAACGAGAGTGGCTAAGATAAAAAACTCAGTTGACAGCAGATGCTGGCAAGGTTGTAGAGATGAACATTCCTCTATTGCTGGTGGGATATCAAGCTGGTGNCAAAAACAAAAACAAACAAAAAACCCAAATAACCCTATTAAAAAATGGAGTACAGAGCTAAAGAAAGAATTCTCAACTGATGAATATGGAATGGCAAAAAAAAAAAAAAAAAAAAAAAAAAAGGTTCAACATCCTTAGTCTTCGGGGAAATGCAAATCAAAACAACCCTGAGATTTCACCTCATACAAGAGTGGCTAAGATAAAAAACTCAGTTGACAGCAGATGCTGGCAAGGTTGTAGAGATGAACATTCCTCTATTGCTGGTGGGATATCAAGCTGGTGGGATTGCAACCACTCTGGAAATTGGTTTGGTGGTTCCTCAGAAAACTTGACATAGTACTACCTGAGGACCCAGCAATACCACTCCTGGGCATATACCTAGAAGATGTTCTAACATATAATAAGGACACATGCTCTACTATGTTCACAGCAGCCCTATTTATAATAGCCAGAAGGTGGAAAGAACTCAGATGTCCCTCAACAGAGGAATGGATACAGAAAATGTACATTTAAACAATGCAATACTACTTAGCAATTAAAAACAGTGAATTAATAAGTTCTTAAGCAAATGAATGGATCTGGAGGATATCATCCTGAGTGAGGTAGCCCACTCAGAACACACATGATCTGTACTCACTGATAAGTGGATATTAGCCCAGAAGCTTGGAATACCCAAGATACAATTCACAAACCACATGGCACTCAGGACAAAGGAAGACCAAAGTGTAGATAATTCGATCCTTCTTAGATGGGGAACAAATTACCCATGGAAGGAATTAAAGAGATAAAGTGTGGAGCAGTGACTGTAAGACTGACCATCCAGAGACTGCCCCACGTAGGTATCCATCCTATATACAATCACCAAACCCAGATACTATTGTGGGTTCCAACAAGTGCTTGCTGACCAGAGCCTGATATAGCTGTCTCCTGAGAGGCTCTGCCAGTGCCTGACAATTACAGAAGTGGATGCTCAGAGCCATCCATTGGATTGAGCACAGGGTCCTCAATGTAGGAGCCAGAGAAAGGACCCAAGGTGTTGAAGGGGTTTGCATGCCCACAGGAGGAACAACAATATGAACTTAACAGTACCCCCAGAGCTCCTAGGGACTAAACCACTAACCAAAGAAAACATATGGTATGACTCATGACTCCAGCTGCATATGTAGCAAAGAATGGCATAGTGGGTCATCAATGGGAGAAGAGGCCTTTGGTCCTGTGAATGCTCTATGCCCCAGTATAGGGGAATGCCCAGGGCCAAGAAGCAGGAGTGGGTGGGTTGGTGAGAAAAGGAAGTGAGGAGGGAAGGAGTTTTTTTTTTTTTTTTTTTTTTTTTTTTTGGGGGGGGGGGTACCAGGAAAGGAAAATAACATTGGAAGTAAAAATAAAGAAAATATCTAAAAGAAAGAGTAAAAAATTGTAGATAACTATTAAATATCATTATTCTTGTTGTGTGTGTACCTGTGTGTATAAGTAG
>NC_034608.1:75113839-75121830 GCF_900095145.1 Mus pahari | reverse complement strand
GTGGGTGGGTTGGTGAGAAAAGGAAGTGAGGAGGAAAGGAGTTTTTTTTTTTTTTTTTTTTTTTTTTGCGGGGGGGGGGGTACCAGGAAAGGAAAATAACATTGGAAGTATAAATAAAGAAAATATCTAAAAGAAAGAGTAAAAAATTGTAGATAACTATTAAATATCATTATTCTTGTTGTGTGTGTACCTGTGTGTATAAGTAGATGTGCACGAGGAGGAGAGAATATAATATCAGTTGTGCTACTCTATTATATCTTCACTTTATTAGCTTGACAGAGAGATTCTCACTGAATGTAGTAGTGCTGTGTTTCAGCTGCTCTTTTTGGCCAGCAAAGCTTCGACTTCCACTTGCCTTAGTCCTCACCACTGTGGGTAAATTGCATGTAGTTGTACTTGACTTCTTATGTGACACCAGGGATTCTAACTTAAATCCTAATATTTGGATAGCAAGTGATTTTATTCATTGAGGTTTCACCTTAGCCATCACTCATCACTTTCTTAACCTACGTAAAAGAAAGAAAACTACCCTATTAACTTTATAATTGATGACAAACGCTGTTTTTCACAGAAAATAGAATTTATTTATCTGAATTTAAGGCACACAATATACCCCAAGAGACTGATTAAGGTGAAAAAATTTAGACAGATTGGTCAATTCAGCAATCATTCAATGCAGTCTTATCAATATGACCTTCCAGATAATCTTCAGTTTGAATAAAATCCAAGTTAATGTGATTGATTAAAGTAATGCAAATCCAAGTTAAAATTTCTATCTAGACCACCTCCACTAATTTTCTGAAAATTGTTACTAGTCACCATGATCTTTTAAAAACTTTAAAATATTCCTCTATTTTATAATGTCCATAATACATTGTATAAATAATTATGTATTGGGTTATATAGAAAAATTAATTAACTAGTGGCTGTGGATCAAGGGATAAATATAATTGGAGGATTCCAGTTCTAAGCCTGACACCATCTGTCCCTCTGGTACTGTGTTTGCCTCCTTTTCAGTCACTTTCTTTCCTATTGATTTTGAATTCAAGGAAAAACAAGACCAACTGATCCACATCGTTGTGACAATAATTGCAGTTTCCCCTAAGAAATGTCTAGAGGACTACTACACTTAAATAGGGGCGATTATTCCAGTTGATGAAGATGCACACTAGAACACAAATATTCACCTCCGAAAGGCAGATTACATCTCTCTAGAGATGGTTGACAGTGACAACCACTTCTTTGGGACCACATTACAGACGACAACAGAGAGAATGATCTTCCAAACCATATCCTGAAATGGGCCACTTTATTATATTTCCCTCTTGGATCCATTGGGTCACTGGGTGCCTTGATGTTTTGTTCTTCTCAACATTTATTCTTGTCTCTTCTCACTGGTTTTATTAGAACAGGGCCAAGCCTACCCTGTTAGACCTGATGGAGACAAGGGTTTTCCTCAAATGTGCAGAAAATGACTCTTTAAGCAACATGAAAGGAATTTGATAATTGATTGTATCCTTCCATTTGTGAAAAAAACTAATTCCTAATAATAGATTAATTTTTCCTTGTATGTATGGGGTGGCGAATGTGTGGTTTGTGCAGGTATGTATACCTGTGAGCATGAGTGATCAGATAAGAACATCAGATGTCCTACTATTTGTCTCTATGCCTCATTTCCTTTAGATAAGACCTTTCTGTTCCTGGAGCTAGGTAGGTGGCCACAAAACCCATCAGCTCTCTTGTTTCTATTCCCTACAAGTCAGAGGTTATATGCATGATCATGACCTCACTTAGGTTTTCCCACTGGTGCTGGATATTTGAATTCAACTCCTCGACCTTACTTACCTCTTGACCACTGAGGCATTTCTCCAGCTCCATTTCTTCCCTTGATCTCAGTTTAATACAAGACACAGTATTGGGTTAATTTGAAATGAGTACAGTCACATATTGCTTATTGACAGTTCATGTTCTGAGAAATGTAATACAAAGTAATGGCATCATTATGAAGACAGATACTAACAGTAATTTTGTAACTAATATACATAATGTTTATATCTAAGGCATGTGCTATATGTGGGCTTACATTAACCTAAATATTACTATACCATTCATATTTGTATATTTATTCATAAGTTTAAATCAAAGCAATATAGACATATGGATATGCATGAGTTTTAATTGTGTACCAACTAATAGTGCACTCATATATGATAGGTAATGATGAATATAGTCTGTAAGAGTAGCTGACCTTACCTATTATCAAAATAATTTAAAAATCTAAGAGGTTTTCATAGTAGTACCTGAAACATTACCTTTATATTAGAAAAATTTTACCAATTAGTAAATAAAGAGTAAAAATATAATTCCTGTTCCTATTTCTATGTCTACAATAGACATTCCCCAGCTAGATTAACTTCATGGCAAATTCTTATGTGAGGCATAATCATAGCGTTACCTTGCTTTCTTTCCCAAAATAGGTTTTAAATAATTTAAAAAATTAACCCAAGCCTTAACATAATTTTGTATGAGAACATTGCCTTCAAGACAGATTACTCATGAAGACCAATATGCATTTATCATACAGACAGATACCCACCCTTCTCCAAATTTTTGTGAGCCACTGCTGACAGGCATTGTGAGTTTTCATTCACACCTCTTCCTTCCAAGCATCTAGACTGTAAAATTTGATTCAAGCCTCTCAACCATTACGATGCAGTAATTATTTCTCAAACTACAAAATGAAGTATGACAGTCATTTCCAATCAACAGTCTCTTGAAGCTGCATGAAGCTTTCGGGTTTCTATTCTTTCCTCACTTACTCTCCAGTCAAGAAAAGAAAGGCCAGAAAATGTGTGACTGAGTTTCTTTGTGCACTATTATCTTTCTCATAAAACTATTTGAAAATGGGACTTTTTAACAAGCAAAATTAAAACACAGTTTCTATTTCCTAAGTTCTTTGAAGGTAATTGTGCTATTTTATTGCCAGCCACAACACCACACATTTTGGTCTGTTTGAGAGAATATCTACAACCATGAAACAAAATGCTTTATTACATAATTCACATAATACTTATTAAAGAACAATTCATGAAAAGTTAGAACATTGCAAGTTACTTTGTATTGTGGTATTAATTTTNACTATAACAGTGCTTAAACATGACAGACACATTTTATTTTATTGGTAGAAAAGAAATAATGATTCTCCAAAAATGCCAATAAAATGTTTCTAAGATGACTTATTAGGAATAATGTGACAAAAAATTGCAAATTTCCTTATAACACATAATTTCCATTATCAGAGCAACAGTTTTTCAGACAGGTAGTTGATATGACCATCACAGAAACCCATACTAAATGGACTTTCTTAAGTCAAATATTCTNAATAGGAAGCTGTGGACTCAGTGGGAATTCAGGCATTTACATTCTTGATGAGATTTATGCTCCCACCTCTCACTGTGCTACTAATGTACACTAAAGTCTCGAAACTATTGATTATGCACAACTCAGAAGTAGCTTTAATAGCTTTAAGTAAACAAGCATGCTGGATCAATTTGAATTCCTTTTAAAACAGTAAGGTTTGTAAATGGAAGAAAAATGGCTTCACATCTTACATCTATGTATTTAAAGGTATTAACTTGAGAGTGAGAGGGTATAGAGAAAGGTTTAGGAACAAACTTGGAAGGGTCTGGGAAGAGGAAGGGAAGGGAGAAAAGTGGTATAATTCTATTTGAATTAAAACATTGTATTTTAAAAATGCTTACGGTGGTATTATAAAGAATGGATTGCTGTGATCTGAACACTATGACTCATACTCCACACTTGACATCTTGAGCTCCTTATCCCCAGGGGGATAGCATTAGTGGGTTAGAGGTTTAGGGTAGTATTAGTGCCCTTATCAAGAAACTCCAGAGAGCTTCTGCGCCCCTTCTGCTAATTCACTATCCAGAGCGTGCAGAGATAAGATGCCATTTTAAATAACAAAATGTACTCTTATGAGAAACCAATTCTCTGACACTGTAGAAATGTCAGAGATAAATTTCTGTTCTTCACAGAGTGCTCCTACTATTTTGTTATAGCAATAGAACTAAATTTAAAAATAGATCTGACAGGAACCTGGATCATAACTCTAATTAGAGAAGTCAATAACTGAGAAAAACCCCTAAGTGTCCATCAACGGCTGACTAGACAAAAAACGTGGTACATTAACATTGCAGATATCCAGCCCCAGAAGAAAAATAAAACTATATCATTTGTGACAAAATGGATGCAGCTACAGATTACTGTGCTAAATGAAATAAACTAGAAACAGAGAGAAAGTTGCCACATGATGTGACTCATATAAAAACTAATGTTCTTGTCGAACCTTAAGGTTGTGGTTGCAGAGGTGGGAGAGTCTAATGGGGAGGAAGGATTCGGAGAATGTACTGACAGTCTCACAGTAAAGTTAACATAGAAAGAAAAGTTCTGATAAGCTATTGTAAAACAGAATAACCATATATAAAAACTATTCACTGTATATTTCAGGAAACTATAATAAGCAGTTTGAATTATTCAATAATAATCATGGAGAAATGCTTGAGGAGGTCCATATGCTTAGTGTGATTTGGACACCATACAAAGTACACATGTATTGAAATATGAAGCTTACCACATAAATATTATTATTTTATTTTATGGGTCGGTTAATTTAACTGTAATTTTAAAATGGTGTTACTTTTTAACACAGCGTTACACCTCGCTCACAGTCCCCCTCCCAGTCACCTCCTTCCACAATCCTTTCCTGATTCCCCCTCCTTGTCTACTCTAAGCAGATGAGTGCCTGCTGGGTATCCCTCACCCCAGCACTTCAAGTCTCTGCAAGGCTAGGTGCTTCCTCTCTCACTGAGACAAGACAAGGCAACGCAGCTAGAACAGCTTTTGGGATAGCCCCCACTCCAGTTAGGGACCCACATAAAGACCAAGCTGCACATCTGCTCCATAGGTGCAGGGAGGTCTAGGTCCAAACCATGTGTGTTCTTTGGTTGGTGGTTCTGTCTCTGAAAGCCCCAAACGTCCAGGTTAGTTGTCTCTGTTGATCTTCCTGTGGTGCCCACAATCCTTCCTTCTATTCTTCCATGAGTTCCCTAGCTCCATCCACTGTTTGGCTGTGGGTATCTGGGAACCTCTCAGACAATGTGGTTCTGTCTCAAAACATAACAATATGACATTAACAATGTCAGAGATTGCTACTTGTCCATGGGGCGGGTCTCAAGTTGGGCTGGTTATTAGTTGACTATTATTTCAGATTCTGCTCCAGCCCCAATCCCTGCATTACTTGTAGATAGTATATGTTTTGGCTCAAAAGTTTTGTGGGCGTGTTGGTGCCCTATTGCTCCATTTCTGCCTGGCTACAGGAGGTGACTTCATCAGGTTCCGTATTCTTAATGCTGTGAATAACAGTTATGGTCACCTCCATAACTGATTCTTGGGCACCTACTTTATCCCAGGTCTTTGTGTAATACTGGAGAGGCCCCATGACCTCCCCATCCCAGTCAGTTACAGATTTCCATTCATTCATAGGGCCATCTCTCTATTCTCCTGCTCCTTGCCACACCTGATCCTGAATCTCCCACTCACATTTTGTTCACCATTTTCTCTCAGACACAGTTCCCTCCTTCCATTTGTGCCTTCTGACTATTTATTTCCACTTTTAAGTGAGATTCAAGCATCCTTGCTTGTGCATTTTAGTTTAGCTTCTTTAGGTCTGTGGAGTATAACATGGGTATCCTGTATTTTACAGCCAATATCCACTTATAAGTGAGTACAAACCAAATATGTCCTTTGGGGTTTGGGTTTACCTCACTCAGAATGATATTTTCAAGTTTTATACATTTGCCTGAAAAATTTATGGTGTTTTGGTTTTTATAAACTGAATAGTTTTCCATTGTATACATGTACTACATTTTCTTTATCCATTTCCAGTTCCTGGCTATTATGAATAAAGCTGCTATGAAGATAGTTGAGCAAGTGTCTTTGTGAGATGATGGAACATATTTTGGGTATATGCCCAGGGGTGGTATAACTAGGTCTTAAGGTAGAACTACTCCCAGTTTCCTGAGAAACTGCCAATGTGATTTCCAAAGTGGTTGTACAAGTTTGCACTCCCACCAAAAGTGGAGGAGTGTTTCCCTTGTTCCACATCCTCACCAGTATGTAAATCACTTGAGTTTTCGATCCTTGCCATTTTAACAATTGTAAGATGGAAATTGTTTACATAAACCTAATCATTTTTCTCTAAAATTGAATTTTTGAAATTTCCTAATTTTTTTGCTTGCTGTCCACATATGAGTGAGTGCAAAATATATGAACTATGTGGGCTTTCTATACCTTTAATACTTAACTTTTATTTTAACCAAATTCCTAAGCATTATGCTTAAGAGTTTATATAAAGTACTCAATTATTTCTCATGTGAATTGGCACCTCTACTTAATAAGTGTAACTTTTAAGATTCAGAGTTCTTAAATAACTTACAAAAGTGACTAGATGGCACAGCAAGAGAGATATTCAGAGAATTATGACGTTCCTACATCCTGTATGCTTATCATTTATTATTCCTGTTTGTTGGTTGTCACAATATAACAAGGAAAGGATTTTTCTCAAAATGAAAGCCCTGTTGGTCATATTTCAATTCCATTTCTTCCTGATCCGTTTGTCAGTCACTATAGCCTTTAATTCACTCTTGATAATTCATTTGCATGCACACACAGACACACACACACACATACACACACACACATTTACCTGTAATTCTCAAAAACACATATTAGAAGAAAAAGTGGATATAAGGAAATTAAAGAATGAACATGCAAATCTGTGAGAGAAAAATGCTCTAAGGAGGAAAGTGTTAATTTCAAATTATCCTAGGGCAATTGTGATTTCTAAGTGTTCCAGTGACAACATGTGTTGTGTTTGCCTGGACTGGTAGAAATGTAAGGCAGTGAGCCAGCAGTAAAACAAAACAAAGACTTAAGATCTGGTACAGACATAAGAGTTTTTTCTTCTGTGTGAGACTTGAAGCCATGATCACATTTTAAAGAAACAGCCAGAGGACAATCCTATTTCTGTTATGGGAAGACCATTTTACATATGTGGAAATCAAATAACTTAATCAAGATTGGAAGTAGAGACAGCCAACACGAGATGGTCACTTGACTAAGATGGAAGGCTCCAAATTGTAGAAAAATAGATTTCTCAATAAAATTTGATACAACTTGAACAGATTAGTTTAAACAATTTAAAGGAAAAAAATTAAGTTAGTCCTGTGAATGAGAGTACCAATTTTTCATTTTTTTTTTTTTGAAATTTGTGAGAGTCAATAGTTCTAGTTAGGCATGTTAGTTTGAAGTTCTCATCATCTATATCTGAATTTGCAGCCTCTGTTTGTGAGTTGCATCTAGACTATTATTGCTTTATACAGTCTGAAGGCTAAGAATGTAGGTATTTTCATTCTTAAGTTATTGAGAATTAAATAATATTTTGTGGCACGTGAAAATTACACACAATTAGAGCTTTGATTTAAGAAATACGACATTTGAACACAATCCAAGTGATTTGCTCAAATTTTGTTCATTAACACATTTGTGCTACAAGAGCAGAGTTGAGAAGCATGTTTACACTGTTTGCTATATAGAAAGTATTTCTTTTCCATTCTGTGGAAAAATTTGGAAGGTATGGATTTTGATACTCAAAATATAACAAAATATATAGACTAAATCTTAGGAAAGTATGCAGCTTCTGTATCTTCAATGATTAAGATAAGACACGGTCTTTGTTAATTTCTTACAGGGCATCCTTATTATACAAGGATATTTACAAGTTTTCATTTGTACACCAGTCCCTCAGCCAGAATTATCATGACTACAGGAAGAACACAGTTAATTATGTCAGGCAAGGAAAGAGATGTGGTTTCATAAAGAGATCTTTGGTATTATGAAATTATATCATGTAGGAT
>NC_034608.1:75107508-75113037 GCF_900095145.1 Mus pahari | reverse complement strand
TACAGGAAGAACACAGTTAATTATGTCAGGCAAGGAAAGAGATGTGGTTTCATAAAGAGATCTTTGGTATTATGAAATTATATCATGTAGGATATATATATAAAATTGCTTTATAGACTCATACATGAAAACATTTAAAATACATTCAATATGTGAATAGATATATTCTTTAAGGGTTTTTGCATCCACCGAAGCCCTACTCCCCTTTCTATAAAAAGGATACATTTGGGAGGAGAAATGATAAGATCCCCAGCATGACGTTAATACCTACTGGATCCTCTGACAGCACCAAGACTCCTCTAAAGCCTCGTAAGTGAGTGAGATGCAGTCTTTGTAAAACTGAGTCAGGGCTTGCTTGGTGACAGGTACAATCTTCCATTTCTTAAGTTATTTTTATCTTTAGAACACGATTTTGTGAATTCTATTCGATCTGGCCTTCTTACTGTATAATCACATGAGTAGTTTTTGTAAGAATATGGTATGCAATTTGCCTTTAGAATATTTGCTAGTAGGAACCAAACGAGGAAAAATATGCATGCATGCATCACTTGCAGCACTGTTATTTATTTATCCTTTTTAGTTTTCCTTTTCCTTGGCAGCTTTATATGTATTTGAGTAATATTAAACGTTTATAATGAATAGAATTGTCAAAAGCTATGCAATATATTCTAATTCTCCATGGGTTAGAATTTAGTCAGAATTCATTATTTGTTGGTGACACATCGTATTATGTGTCACTTTCCATTATTATTATTGGCAGGTTCATTAGAGGGCTTGTCATTACTATTCATAAGCTACCCTGTAGACATGATGATTTCCAGTCACCATAAAGGTTAATATTTCTATCTTTATTTCCTTATTCTAATGATCTATTTAACTTTTAATTTTAATAACATACAAATTCCATTAATGTTTCATAGCTGACAATTCCACTGGTAACATTTGGTAAGAGTTTTTACATGTATCAAAAGAATCATGGAGTTCACTAACTAGACAGAATATCATATAATAATTTAGTAATTATTAAGAATTTATCTATAAAGGTGATTGAATCATTAATTTTACAGTTCATTACTAGAGAAGGCATAACATGTAATTTGTCTGTGTCTTAGGGATTTGAAAGTATGTGAGAGAGAAAAATTACTCAGATAATCTGTAATCTATATCATCATGTGTTTTGTATATCTTCAGATTATATTTTTTCAAGACACTTCAGAAGTAATTTTATGATGAAAGTCTCAAAATGGAGTAAGGATCCCAACTTAGTATCAATGTTTAGATTTCTGAGATTTCCTTTCTGTTTACTGCCTTACAAAATGATTTTTCCATGACAGGATAGAACACAGTGCAAGTTTTAGATAATGACGTGCAAATGGTAGGAACGGAGATATCTGCTGGTTAGCTGCCGAGCCTTTTGTTCTCCTAGGTTTACTTGTTATATTTCATTGCCACTGTCTACTTCTTTCTCTTGTTGAGGAATTTGAGGAATTGTCTTCCCAAATTATATGTTCAGTCCATGATTACAATTTAGATATAACAAGTTTTCAGGAGATAGGGGCGTCCTTGGCAGTGGAGAAAGCCAAAAAAAAAAAAAAAAAAAAAAAAAAAAAAAAAAAAAAAAAAAGCATGGACATAGTATCAAAGGGATCTCAAGGAAACAGTAAACTTGCTCATCAATAGCATAATCACTTTTAGATAATAGAGCTTCTGGTTTCAGAGTAAGGACTCCAGTGCTTTAGTATTATAAGAACTATGGGCTTGCTGTGGACGGAGCAGCATGGGTGTATGATTGTGGTCATTTGGTGTAAGTTTAAGGCACAGGCACACCAAACTACAACTACATTTTAGAGCCCAAGAAACTTAATACATCCTTTCTTCATAATTATAAAACATGAAGAGGGAATTTCTTCTTTCTCACTTAGCTATCTCATTACTCTACATCTTGCAAGCATCAGTAGTTGATCAGTTGTCAAAATTGAGTCTTACAGAAATCAGTAACCTGGATGGATATGGAAGCAATCATATTAGGTAATATCATGTAAGATAATACCTGAGGCACCAGGACTATTGGATATTGAAAACATACAAACAAACAAATAAACAAAAAAATCACCACTAACAACAACCAAAATAACATTTTTATATACATCATGAGCCAGTGGAAAATAGGGAGCTAATAATTCAAGTATCTTGTTTGTTTTATACCTAAACACTAGAGAAACCCTGTCATAGTAGCAGACTCATACTACAGTGGTCTATGACTACTTTGCCAAGGCTTATAAACTTTGGTATAAATTGTCTTGTCCACAAAGATAGTATATCTTTTTCAGACTGATTTTTGTACTCATATTTAAAATTTTATATAGTATGTAATAAGAGGATATTTTCTATTTCATCAGTAATTAAGTTTAAATGCAGTTCTCTGAAGGGAATATAAATGGGGTGACAGTACAATTTTCACAGAGTCAGTCAGAATCACTTATAATATCGCTTGATTTAAAATGCTAGAACTTCAATTTAAGACAGCTTGAGGTACAAAGTAAAAGCCTTCTATAAATAGGCGAATAAACACTTGAGAAAATCTGGGAGACATGACAAATGGTTTACTACATATTTGGAAAAGCAAATGAAGCATGTGTGATAACAAACCTTTTAAAAAGTTAAAAGATCTCAATCTGTCATGATGGCTCTCTGCGTACATGTTCTTGTCACACAGCCGACAATTCTGGCTAGGGTACAGCCCAGTGTTTGATGTTTTTCTTTGACATTTATGTATATCACACACACACACACACACACAAAACACATACACACACAGAGGCACATACTCAGGCACACATACAGGCACACACACACACACACACACACACACACACACACACACACACAACCATGCCCATGAATAAAATTAGAAGAAGCTATAGATCTTAATGATATTTAAGCCAAACTTCTAAGATTAATTTATATCTGCAAGTTATTTTTGGACCTGGTTTTGAAACAAAGGTGCAATGATAAAAGGAACTTGAAATATGCAAACCCATGTGGGACACTTGTGGTAGCAGTGGATAATAAAAAGGGAATGTGCTCAAATTACAACTTATGTGAACAAAAATGACACCAAGTATCCTTATTAAGGGAATGTGTACTAGTATACAATTTAAAATATTTTTTGCATTGATAGCACCAGACATTTTCGTTCCTGAATTATTCAAATATTGTGCTAATTATTATCAATTTCTGCTTTAACAAGAGCCAAACTAATTCTATGTACTTCTTTTTGTCTAAAGTATGAAATCACAAATAAAATCTGATTTCTGACTCGTATGTTACAAATTTGTTATGATTTGGGTATGAAATAATAACACAAAGGCCATAGAGAAAGATTTGGTTAACAGTCCAGGGGCAACACTAAATGGTAGCAAAACTTTTAAAGAGTAGGACCTAAAGAAAAGAAGTGGGTGTCTGTGGGCACTCACTTGAGAATTTACCTGTACCACATTCTTCTTCTTAGCTACTTTATGCTTAGTCTTTATGCCTGTAGTTTACTACAAAGTGATGTACTTCCTGCCGTTATCTCCTGCTTCACCATGTACCTAGAAGCCACAGACCCTTGTGTGCATAGCCTGTGAAACCAGAAGACCCTTCTTAGTATATACTGCATCATCAGGTATAAAGAGAACCAGAGCCCAATAACATATACTTTATATTGTAAGTTATTATTAATGATTTCTTGCTACATGTGTATTTAAATGAGTATATACATAAACACATTTTTACATTTATTAGAATGTATGTAACTGGCAAAAATATACTAAAGGTAAAATATCAAATTCTAAATAAAAGGAAAGCAATGTTGAGGCTGGAGAGATGACCTAACAGTTAAGAGCATTCTTGCAAAGGAACTGGGTTGGACTTTTAGTACTAGCAAGGTGACTAAGAACTACCTTTCACTGGTACTGCATGCATGCATTACACAAACATACATATAATAAACACGCCTATACAAATAAAAGAAAAATAATTAAATAAACAAGCAACATTGGAAAACATGATATTACTATTTACATAGTTTTTATAAAACTGTGCTATGCTTAATTAAAAAAAATGACTCAGGCAGCATTTAACAAATCTGCATTGAATTGAGAAAATAATATTAGAGATTAGTAGACAAATAAGTTATGATTTGCAATATGAGAAATGAGCTTTATCTATTAATTAATCAAAGAAAAGCAATATAGTAATGAGCCTTCATTACTAGGCTGCAAAGGAAAATCAGGTAGATGTACCCCAGGGAATTGAAGTAAAGCCTACCTAGAAAGCATGTTTAGGATTGGAGGTGAAAGTCATTGCAATGAGGTTTTACTATAATCTGTCAGCTTTGACAGTTGAGTCTTGGAAGAGGATCTGGGCTGGTAGCTAAAATCTTGTTAAGCATGTTCCAATTCTTTATGCAGATGCCAAATCACACCCACTAAAATAGCTTACACGTCAGTATACTACCAAATTTGATATGTGGTATATATTTTCAAAGAATCATAAATATCTGACTTAGTAAAATCAAGGAATTTTCACATCCAAAGAATAAAATCTGATTATTTAAATTGATCACTTATCCTCTTTGTATAGACATAGCTTTAATTATCCCATGACTTAGTTTGTGTGAGAGTTGATATGACAATGTTTATAAACTGTTTAGTATTGTAACAATTAAACACAAATAAATTGCTATTTTTATCAATTTATTTATTATACATGCTGATTGCAGCCCCCTCCTTGATCTTCCCACAGTTTCACCCTCTCATTCTCCTTTTCCCTTTCTCCTCAGAGAATGGGAGTGCCCCACCTCATGTGTATCAACCCACCCTCGCACATCGAATCTTATCAGGGCTAAGCACATCCTTTTCCTCTGAGGCCAGAGTAGGCAGAACAGGTAGGGGAAAAGGATCCAAATGCAGGCAACAGAATCTAAGTCAGAGTCTGCCCCTGCTCCCATTGTTGAAGGGTCCCCCATGAATATCAAGCTGCACATCTGCTACATATGTGTAGGGGTCTAGGTCTAGTTTCTGCATGTTCTTTGGTTGGTGGCTATGTTTTAAAATACTACAATTATGGCTTTTTCTAGGCCATGTGTTATGTTTTGGTGTCAATAGAAAGAAATGATGATGATGATGATGATGATGATGATGATGATGATGAAGCACTCCCCACACTCTTGTAAACTTGAAAGCAGCAGCAGCAGCAACAACAATAGCAACAACAACAACAATAACAAGAACAACACCTGGAGATTAGCACAGAATTTTAATTCTTTGGAATCAGAAGACTCACAAAACTTTCCCAGCATGCCATGGTTACTGAGGTCAAAATCATGTTCTGTACACAAGTTTACTCTATGCATACAACCTTTGTTTTTGAATCTTTACCTAGTGTAGTGGCTATTCCTGGTTGTCAACTTGACTATATTTGAAATGAACTACAATCCAGAATTGGAAGGCTCACCAGCGAACCTAATCTGGAGACTGGGAGATA
>NC_034608.1:75106521-75107497 GCF_900095145.1 Mus pahari | reverse complement strand
TTGGGATTTGGACTGCAGACTGTAAGTCATCAATAAATTCCTTTACTATATAGAGACTATCTGCAAGTTCTGTGACTCTAGAGAACCCTGACTAATACACCTATTCATGTACCTGCCTATATTTACATCCAAGGAATTAGATGAAGATACATGGTGTGAATATGATTGTTTTTTAAATGCATTTAAATATGATCTATTTTATCTATTCAACTTTTTAAAGAAAGCAAGAGCTTTCAATTACAAAAAACGTTCATATTCTTTTCATTTACTCCAGTTTGTTTCTTTTGTTTAGATGCTTCTAATTTTTAAGCCAGTTTTAGAAGAATAACTATGTGCTGGACTCACCCTCTATTCTCCATGGCTCTAGTAGAGTTTTATGAACATCTTGCAGCTCAATAAATACTGTCTTGTTGATGCCTTGCTGTCTGGCCCCTAAATCTTAGGCAACAATTCCTTGCCCGTGTAACTGCAGGTGTCCAACTCCTAATAAATACAATGTCCTGACATGTGCCCTTGCTTCCCATGTACCCTAGTTCTTAGAGACATTTTTGGTTATCTAGCCTTAAACTTTATTTCCAACTCTTGCTTCTTCCCAGCACTAAGCCATTTGTTCTGATTCTTGTTTATGATTCCCATGTTTACTGGCAGGGCCGTGGTTAGCAAGCTACCATTTCTTGATAGTAATATTAACAATTAAAAATGAGGGAATCTTTAAATGAACAAACTAGGTGATGCCATGCAATTTCTGATGAGAGTTCATCATCTCAAGCCTCAAACTTGCGTTCCTGGAAGAACGAGTTTGAGGTTGCATTCCAGCTAATGATGCTTTGTTTTAGCCCCTTAAAGTGTTTTGTTTTGTTTTTTTTTTTTTCTGTTTATTTGTTGAAAGGGTCCATTCTCATTTGCTACCACTATTTTACCTCCCCCTGTGGCTATATCCTAGATCACTTGAGAACTCCATACTACCATTTTCCAG
>NC_034608.1:75083938-75106266 GCF_900095145.1 Mus pahari | reverse complement strand
GTGTGTGTGTGTGTGTGTGTGTGAGAGAGAGAGAGAGAGAGAGAGAGAGAGAGAGAGAGAGAGAGAGAGAGAGAGAGAGGGAGAGAATATTTTTGAACTTTTAAACTGCATTTTCTCCCCTTATCTCTTGCTATTGTTTTTACTCTTGTATATCATCAGTACCCTCCTGCCTTGCTAGTATCTAACAGTTCAGCCCCCAAATCATCAAAACATAATTGATTATCTGCTGAGGGGTCATGCAAATTTTCTTGCTTGTATACAAGTTGTATACACAATGAAAACATTAAAAAAGACAATTGATTCTAGTTTCCTTTAATGAAAAACATACATCCAATAATTTTAAAGGCCTGAATCCTAAGATATTCACAGTAGAAACTGTTATTTCAATAAAGCATCAATAAAGCCAGAAGTAACCAAGCTGCAGTAGCCTAGAAAATTTGCATGGCTTCACAGTCTGCTCTTGATTTCTAGTACCAGAAATCAAGTACCCAGACTTTCTATAGAGAACTTTCAATGTTTTGTTTGAATAACTGTGATTTAATATTATATTTATAACCCTGTGAAAGTTTAGGGTCAGTGTATGACTTTTTAAATGATCAAAATCTATTGCTTGTGATTTAATATCTGAAAACATGCTCCAGAAAAGCTGGAAGTTAAGATGGAATGAGTGAAATTTCTATGCCATTTTACCTATGACAAGGTATGATTTTCTATGTTTTTCACCATAAAGTACTACATTTCTTCCTTAATTCCCCTTACCTCTAGCCAGTTAAAAGATATGTCCATGGATACTGTAACTTTTTTTTCTAAAAGAAAGCATGTGCAGACCATCAAGCTTTGTGGCAAATTGCACATTATGCAATGTTATGTATGTGTGCACATGAACAGAAACATGTAGTATGCACATTTCAGTTTGCTATCCAGTTACATGAAGAAGGTTTACATTTAAACACTGAGTAACAGTGTAAATATTGAATAAAGATTCAATGGGTATTTTCCAATTGGACTCTAGGGAGAAAATAATATAAGTCCAACTTTGTTGACTCTTAAACAAAGGAACACAAAGGCAATGTCTGGTCATTGACTCAGGAAAAGTATCAGTTGGACTTGACAGGATGAAAGATTTCATAAATGTGGGCATTTTAAAGCAGAGTAAAATTTTGGAACTTCTTTTATCTTTCATTGTGGTAGAAAATTGATCCTTTGAGAGAGGCATTACGTGAAATAAAATCCTTCCTTTTATTGCTGGGGGAGGTCCACTGCTTTAATTTCCTAGGATGTTAGACATCTATGAGATCTTATGTGCTAAAGCATATTTTTTGAATTACCCAAAAGGGTCCTGTTATTTTCCTCATTTTAGTTATTAGTCTGAAAATTGCCACCATTCTGGGATCTCTATGACATTTCTGTATTAGAGCCAAACTCAAGAGCCAATTTACTTATTAGTGGCAAGTAGGGAAGAGTGAAGAGACCATAAAGTTGGATAATTTTACATTAGGGTTGGGATTGGTGCCCAGAATTATCACTTATATGCAAGACCTGCATTCACTGTCTTGTAGCTACTATTACCTCCAAAAATTCAATGAAATACTATTGTAGTAGATTTCTTTTTTATGTAAAAAAGTTTAAACACATCTATTAGCTTGATAAATGTTTAGTATTCTTCACTATCTGGGATGAGTTGAGAAACATTTCCTAAGAGGGGCAATTTTAGCCTTTATTGTTCATGTACTCATGAATCTACATCAGATTAAAAAAAAAATCATTGAAGTTTGCCTCGTCTTCTGATACGACTGTTCAAGACCATCTTGCTCACAGTGGCAGATCAGCCATGTATATGCATGAAATCAGTTTCCCTCACTTAAGTGTATCTAAAAGATATATGGTGGTTGTAGTTACATTGTCCATGGTGCATCATAAAATCCTATGCTTCACACTCATAACACCACTCAGTGAACTCTGGAAGACACCATGTGTAGGTCTGTATTATGTCATAGTGTGCTTTATGATTTTAAGACCACCATAATTTCTAGGGAAATATAGCTTGTTTCTACACTCCCTCACATGCTCCTGTATTTTATCAACTCAAACATGACTTAAGTAAGTGATAATCTAGCATTTATCACTAGGAAGGAATTATGAATTTTTGCAGTTGAGGAAGCAGATTCTGAGATGTTCATTTTTAAGAAATATTTATGACACTATGGCATTTTTAAGTAGCTATTAAGTTGACCCTAACTTAGAACCAAATCCGCTATAACCTACAAAGAAACACTAAAACCCTAAGGAATGTAAACACACAGAATCACAAGAATCACAATGGATATCTTTGGGTCTGTATGTGCTTCTCATGCATGTTCTTTGGCTCTTGTTTTTTTCTTTCTTTTTTCTTCTGTTTGTGTGTGTGTGTGTGTGTGTGTGTGTGTGTGTGTGTGTGTGTGTGTGTGAGCATATGTGCACATGCACCAGTGACATCTCTACAACCTGAAAATGTGAGCTAACTACTTAAAAGGGTCAATCTCATGATATCTGAATACATTTAAATTAAAGCATATTAGTACAAGGGGTCTACTAGTGTTGATAGTCAGCAAGCTTCAAAGTCAGGATGTGAAATTGACAGCTAACTGCGTACTTCCAATTCTTAATTAAAGATTCGAATTTTTACACATGCATGAAATGTTTCCATGGAAACTTTTGGGATTCAGATGTGAATCTATAACTTCCAGTCAGAGTTACCTCACACAGATGATATTTTCTAGTTCCATCCATTTGCCTGCAAAACTCATGATGTTCTCATTCTAAAATATCTGAGTAGTATTCCATTGTGAAAATGAACCACATTTTCTGTATCTATTCTTCTGTTGTGGGACATTTGGGTTGTTTCTTGCATCTGGATATGACAAAAAAAGGCCACTATGAACATAGTGGAACACGTGCTCCTGTGGAATGGTGGTCCATCTTTTGGGTATATACACAAGAGTAGTATTGCTGAGTCATCATGTAGATCTATTTCCAATTTTTCTTAGGAACCTCCAGATTGATTTCCAGAGTGGTTGTCAAGAAGAGGTAATTGTATTGCTATAAAAACTACTGCAGATGGGTCCTTTTAAAACCTGAGGGTTTTTTTTTTTTCCTTGTAATTTAGAAGGTTAAGTATTTCAAAAGTCAAGGTAGCCACTGTGTAAGGTTTGGGGGACTCCATCTTCCTTTATAGCCATTATTTCACTGGTATTTCATATAAAAGAAGTAATAAAACACTATGGAATGTTTTCGATTAGGTCAATAATCCCACAATGAACTGCCACTTGGTCCTGTCCTGTAAACCTCATACCCTAATACTGTCCTCTTGCAGATTAGGATATTGACAAATGAATTTTGGGAGGACATATTTAACCAACAGAAAATACTGTCTTAGAATTCTGAGTCGATCTGTACTAGCAAATTATTAAGGAAAATCATTTCTTTAAACATTTTTCTTTTCCCCCACCCTTTTAGCCAGAACACCTGGAGCTCGAGCAGATACAATGACAATATCTCTCTGCACAAATAATGGATGCCCTGGGATTGGAAAAATGGTTAGTTGACGAGGATGAAGAACTGAGTTTGAGTTCCAGGACCCATATTAAAAACTCACCCATAACAGCATTTATACTCCCTGGGCTAGGGAGGCAGACTGCTTCATCTTAGAGATTATGTTAGCTGTGTATTCATAGACATTGCCTCGATGTGAAGGTAAATAATGATAGAAGGTGATTTTATGTTCTTTCTTCACTGAAAAATTACAGATGGAGCATATTTTTCTTGTTCTCACATTGCTACTCCTAATACTGATAGATAATACTTTCTTATATTTCAGCTGCTTTTAAAATAATTCCTTTATTTTTACTTTTTACATATATAATGGTGTTGTGCTATATGCATATCTGTACAACAAGTTCATGTGGAGGCCAGAAAGTAAATGCCAGATCTCTAGCAATGGAGTAATAGATGGTCATGAGCTCCCACATGAGCATGATTCATTCTGGGTCTTTTGGAAAAGCAACCAGGGCTCTTAACCATTGATCCATTTCTCTAGCTCTCAAGTGATTTTATTTTATTTATTTATATTTTAGGGAAATAAATCAATTTATTTATTTCTTTATTCGTTTATTTTTAAAATGTTATTATTTATAAATAGTTCTATTTGCAATCGACCCAGATCAAAACCTAAGAATAAACATAACTGACAAAGTAAAAACCTCTATGAAGAATTTAGAACTCTGCAGGGAAAACAGGGTGGTTGGTTGATCAGGAAATGGCACTTGCAAACAAGCTTGAAGACTTGAGTTTTATCCCTAAAATACACATGGTAGAAGGAAGGAATCATTCAAGTTGCCCTCTGTTAACTTTGACTTTACCACAATGTTCTGTGACAAACATAAGCAAACAGTAAATAAATGTTAAAAAGTACCCTGAAGAAAAAAGTCAAGGAAAACACTAGAGAAGAACTTCCATGCTCATGGATTAATAGAATTACTGCTGCGAAGAGGATTATCCTGGTAAATGCACTCTATAGATTTACTTCAATTCTACTCAAAGGTTCTATGACATTGTTCATAGAAATAGAAAAAAAAAAAAACCCTAAAACTCAGATGGAAGCACAAAATACAATAAATGTTATCTCTAATTTTATTATTTTGGATATTTATCTCTTAAAAAACCTTTTTAAAGAATTGACTCTTTTATTGATGCTTTGTATATTTGTTATTTTTTGGTTTAATTAATTTTTGTGTTTATTCTAGTTATTTCTTTGTAACTTGGGGTTTGACTTGCTCTTGTTTTTCTAAGGCCCCAAAGTAACCACTACATTATTTGAGAGCTCAGGTTTTTAAGTGTAGGTACAATGTAGCTTTATACTTCCTTCTTACAACTGTTTTGATAAACTTTATTCACATTCTCTTCTGATTCTGGGAATGTTTTGATTTGCTTCTTGATTTTTTTAAATAATGTATGTTCAATCTGTGTGTGTGTGTGTGTGTGTGTGTGTGTGTGTGTGTGTGTGTGTTTGAGAGAGAGACAGAGAGAGAGACAGAGAGACAGAGAGAGTTTTGAAGTTTCTTTTACTATTGAGTTTTGAGTTTTACTTCAACATGATATGACAGAATACAAGAAATTACTTCAATTTTTATATTTGCTAAGACTTGGTTTGTGTACTGTAATTTGTTTTAGAGAAAGTTCCATGCGCTGCTGAGAATAATATGTATCTGTGTTTCAATGGAATGTTATATTGATGTGTGTAAAACCCCTATAATGTATGATATAATTTAATTTAGATGTCTCTCTGCTTATTTATTTTTGTCAGAATAACCTATCGTCTTAGTTACTTTTCTCTGTGATTAAAAATCCATGAACAAGGCAATGTGTGAAAGAAAGCATTTAATTGGGTGTGTGGTTTCAGGGACTGAATCCACAGTGACAGAACAAAGGCCACTTCAGCAGGGACAGATGAGAGCTCACATCTTGATCCACAAGTCCCAAATGTAAATGTACTTTTAAAAATAAACGGTATTAGTAATTTCCAAGCAGAAGAAGGAAGACCAAGTGCGGATGCCTCAGTCCTGCTTAGGAAGGGGAACAAAATAATCATGGGAAGCAGAGGGTGGGAAACTAGGTGGGAAGCGAGTCCTGACAATCGATGTGAACTACTTATAATCCTGGTTGTTTGGGTCATTTCCTGGGTATTAATAAAAGAGGGGGTTTAATGGCCCTCAGCATTTCCACTCTTTAAGGTTATTTAGTCCAGATAAGTGGTCTGAGGTAAAGTCATTATTGCTTAATTAGTGTACATTTTTTACTCTGCTGATGATTTGGGAATATAATGGGGTGATCTGGGATCATAGGGCTCTTATTTTTTTTATCCAGCACTAGTAGACTTGATATTTAAAGAAACATTATCTACTTGAGGGAGTCAAGTTTTATTCTGTCTTCTATGTACTATATATGAAGAAGTAGTAGGTTTCTTTGTATTTCAGAATTGAAACAATTAGTCATTTTGTTCTGTACTGATTTATGTATGTTACTATAATTAAGTGTTTAATTCAATTAATCATCTTACTTTTGAAACTAGAATATAACATTGAATTAGTATTTATTTAAATTTTTATTTAAAATCTTTTTAGAAATTATGAATAACTATATTGATTCTGATACATAAATTACGTTTTCAAAATTGTCCCATATTGTTCATGTAAATTTAATTTTAATTATTATTATACTTTTAATATAAACTCCATAGAATTTGTATTAGTTTTTTTTTTTTTTACAGATTATACTAAACTCCAATTTTAAACTTGTAAAACTGATACTAAAAATTTTAGTTACATTAAGAAATATTTCAATCCCTTTTAAAAGGAGGAACAAAATACCCAGGGAAGGAGTTACAGAGACAAAGTTGGGAGTAGAGACTGAAGGAATGACCATCCAAAAACTGTTCTACCTCGGGATCTATCCCGTGAACAACCACCAAATTCAGATACTATTGCA
This sequence comes from Mus pahari, assembly GCF_900095145.1. Taxonomy (NCBI): domain Eukaryota; kingdom Metazoa; phylum Chordata; class Mammalia; order Rodentia; family Muridae; genus Mus; species Mus pahari. Next base: position 75,099,744 of record NC_034608.1, on the reverse strand, counting down.
GATGCCAATAAGAGCTTGCTGACAGGAGCCTGATATAGCTGTCTTCTGAGAGGATGTGCCAGTGCCTGACAAATACAGAAGGGGATGCTCAGTCATGCATTAGACAGAGCACAGGGTCCCCAGTGGAGGATCTAGAGAAAGTACCCAAGGAGCTGAAGGGGTTTGCAGTCCCCTAGGAGGAACAACAATATGAATTAACCAGTAACTCCAGAGCTCCCTGTGACTAAACGACCAATCAAAGAAAACACAGAGAGGGACTTGTGGCTCTAGCTGCATATGTAGCAGAGGATGGGCTAGTTGTCATCAATGGGAGAAGGGTCCCTTTGTCCTATGAAGGTTCTATGCCCCAGTATAGAGGAATTCCCGGGCCAGTAAGTGGGAGTGGGTGGGTTGGGGAACAGGGAGAGCAGGGAGATGATATGGGATTTTCAGAGGGGAAACTAGGAAAGGGGATAACATTTGAAATGTAAATAAAGAAAATATCTAATAAAAAAGAAAGAAAATCTTCTAGAAATCACCTGCTTTCAAATATGCCATTTATAAAACCACTAATAACATCAATTGTGACTCCCTACACTAAAAATGTCATAAAACAGGACAACACTTCTTTTCAAATCCAATACAAATCACTAAGAATCAGCACACACTTTACAAGAGTTCATAGTCCCAAACAAGACTACCATTAGTTTAGATGAGGTTCCTAAACTCAGAAGTCCTTAGGTCACTGGTATTTTTGGCTTCAAAATATGGATTTCCAAAACTAGGAACACAGGTGTGGCCTTTCGCCCAATGTCTGCCCTATCTGGAAACCCAATGAAGCACAGCTTACATGGGACCTGCCTGTATCCCAGGAGTTCTGCCATAACCAGGGACACAGAAGGACCTCCCTAACCAGAGACAGCATTGTGTGCCTACCAGAAGGCCTGTTGTAACCAAGGTCACAGAGATCTACCTGACAACAAAGTGGAACCAGATATAATCAGTGATATCCAGGCCAGATAGCATCAGAGATAACCAGAGGGTGAGAGACAAACACAAGAACATAAGCAACAGATGTCAATATAACTTAGTACCATCAGAAACCAGTTGTACCATCACACCAAGCCCTGGAAACCCCAACAACATGAAAAGTATGATTCTGACCTAAAATCACATCTCAGGAAGGTGATAGAGGACTTTAAGGAGGATATAAATAACTACCTTAAAGAAATACAGGAGAACTTCATAGCACTATATGCCTTCATAAAAACATTGGAGAGATCCTACACTAGCAACTTAACAGCACATTTAAAATTTCTAGAACAATCCCATAATCAGCCCCCAAACACAGACACTATTGCGTACACCAGGAAGATTTTGCTGAAAGGACCCTGATATAGCTGTCTCTTGTGAGGCTATGCCAGTGCTTGGCAAACACAGAAGTGGATGCTCACAGTCAGCTATTGGATGGAACACAGGGCCCCCCAATGGAGGAGCTAGAGAAAGTACCCAAGGAGCTGAAGGGAGCTGCAACCCTGTAGGTGGAACAACAATATGAACTAACCACTACCCCCTGAACTCGTGTCTCTATCTGCATATGTAGCAGAAGATGGCCTAGTCAGCCATCATTGGGAAGAGAGGCCGCTAGGTCTTGCAAACTTATATGCCCCAGTACAGGGGAATGCCAGGGCCAAGAAGTGGACCTTGGGGATAGCATTTAAAATGTAAATGCAGTAAAAACCTAATAAAAATTGAAAAATATGGGGTATAGAAATTAACAAAGAATTCTCAACTGAGGAATACCAAATGGCTGAGAAACACCTGAAAAAATCTTCAACATCCTTAATCATCAGGGAAATGCAAATCAAAACAACCCTGAGATTCCATCTCACACCAGTCAGAATGGCTAAGATCAAAATTTAGGTGACAGCAGATGCTGGCGAGGATGTGGAGAAAGAGGAACACTCCTCCATTGCTGGTGTTATTACAAGCTGTAAAACCACTTTGGATATCACTCTGGTGGTTGCTCAGAAAATTGGACATAGTACTACCAGAAGATCCAGCATATACCTCTCCTGGCATATACCCAGAAGATGTTCAGACTGGTAATAAGGACACATGCTCCACTATGTTCATAGCAGCCTTATTTATAATAGTCAGAAGCTGGAAAGAACCCAGATGTCCTTCAATAGAGGAATGAATACAGAAACTGTGGTACATTTACACAATGGAGTACTACTAATCTATGAAAAACAATGAATTTATGAAATTCTTGGGCAAATGGATGTATTTGGAGGATATCTGTGAGGTAACCCAATCACAAAAGAAGTCACTAAATATGCACTCACTGATAAGTGGATATTAGTCCAGAAACTTAGAATATCCAAGATACAATTTGTAAAACATAAGAAAACCAAGAAGAAGGGAGACCAACGTGTGGATACTTCATTCCTCCTTAGGTTAGGGTACAAAATACCCATGAAATGAGTTACAGAGACAAAGTTTGGATGAAAGGATGGACTATCCAGAGACTACCTCAACCAGGGATCCATCCCATCATCAGCCACCAAACCCAGACACTATTGCACATGCCAGCAAGATTTTGCTGAAGGGACCCTGATATAGCAGTCTTTTGTGAGGCTATGCCAGTGCTTGGCAAACATTGGATAGAACACAGGGTCCCCAATGAAGGAGCTAGAGTAAGTACCCAAGGAGCTGAAGGGGTCTGCAACCCTATAGGTGGAACAACAATATGAACTAACCAGTAGCCCCAGAGCTCGTGTCTTTAGCTGCATCTGTAGCAGAAGATGGCCTATTAGGCCATGATTGGGAAGAGAGGTCCCTTGGTCTTGCAAACTTTATATGCCCCAGTACAGGGGAACGCCAGGGCCAAGAAGTGGGAGTCGGTGGATAGGGGAGCAGGGGCAGGGGCAGGTTAAAGGGAATTTTCGCGATAGCATCTGAAATATAAATAAAGAAAATATCTAATAATAATAATAAAAGGGAATCATTTCACCGAAAAAAACTTTCTAGAACAATCAGAAGCAAACATACCCAGCAGGAAAAGATGGCAGGGAATAATTTAAGTCAGGGATAAAATCAACTAATAAGAAACAAAGAGCACAATAAAAAGAATCAACAAAACTAAGAGCTGGTTCTCTGAGAAAATAAAAAAAGATAAACCCTTAGCCAAAGTAATTAAAAGACACAGAGACAGTATACAAATTAACAAAATCAGAAATGAAAAGGGAGACATAACAGAAACTGAAGAAACTTAAAAAATCATCACATATTACTACAAAAGCCTAAACTCAACAAAACTAGAATATCTAGAACAAATAGATGGATTTCTAGATAGACACCAAGTACCAAAGTTAAGTCGAGATCATGTAAACTATCAGAGTCCCATAAACCCTAAGTAAATAGAAGAAGTCATTAAAAGTCTCTCAATCATAAAACAAATAAACAAGCAAACAAACAAACAAAAAACAGGCTCAGATGGTTTTGGTGCAGACTTTAAAGAAGACCTAAAACCAATATTCTTCAAACTATTTCACAAAATTCTGATTTTTACATTCTTGTAAATTGGTTCCCCCAAGTGATTTATTATCAGTCAGAAGAGTTTATTCATTTGTGGGATCTGTCTGCTGATTCCTCCCCTTCACTGGTCTGCCAGCGAAGAGAGCCCCTAACTGCCATCACCATTTCAGACTTCCTAGGCCTTGGTGCCATGGGCACTGGGACTGGCATCTCCTCATACATTCTCTCCTAGTCTAGGTACCAAGAACTCAGTGTCACCATTGATAAAGATGGCCAGCATCTCCAACAAGGCATCTATGACATCTCTGATTCCCTCTCCTCCTTAGATGTAGTTGTCCTCCAAAATCGTGGAGGACTTGATTTACTTTTTTTTTACAGCAGGGAGGGATGTGTGAAGCTCTTAAGAAAGAATGCTGCTTTTATGTAGACAAGACAGAAATGGTCAAAGAAAGCATGAGAAAAGTCAGAGAAGGACTAGAGAAAATACACACACACACACACACACACAGAGAGAGAGAGAGAGAGAGAGAGAGAGAGAGAGAGAGAGAGAGAGAGAGGTGAGGTGAGATGAGAGAGAGAAAGGTGAGAGAGAGAAAGATGAGATCTGGTAACTCTCCATGGTTGTCGACCCTATTTCCTTGCATTTTGGGACCGTTAGTTGGATTGTTTTTGCTTATTTCTTTTGGTCCCTGGACCCTTAACCGACTTACAAACTTTGTGAAACATCAGATAGTTGATTTGGCAGTAAAACCTATCCAGGTACATTATCATAAATTAGCTATGGAGGACCAAGAAATTCGACATGAGGTTGATATTTGCTCCAGGGTATTACCAAAACCCATCTCCACCTAATAAAGTGGAAATTCTGCCCCAGGACCAAGTAGAGAGGCCACACAGAACCCCCTCTGACTGGTGCATTGCAAGGGAATATAAAGCAAAACCTAAAAATATCTTTCTGGGTTCCCTGAGGGACAATCCTGACTGCATAGGGGTTGATGTCCAAACTAACCCATCTCCAGGAAAAAAGACATTAGGACAGGTATGGCCCTCATGTCTCACTGGATAACAGCAGGAGAACCAGAGCCATTACAAGGTCCCCTTTAATCACTGGAGGTCAGGCATCTGTCCCACCATAGCAAAGTCTAAAATTGCCACAGTCCTTCTACAGTAAGAAAAGGGAGGAGATGTTAGGAGCGACCTTGTTTGAACATTAACTGTCTTAAGTGCTTGCTGGTGTAATGTCTTGGCCTCTGTAGCCCAGATGAGTACAAATAGACATAGATCCTGAAGTCAGCAGAGAACAAATAGCTATAAATCTTGCAGATAGGTGCCTAATAACCCATTCTGTTCTGATCTTCCTGCTGAACTGTTTACCCAGCCAATATCCGGTTTCTGGGAACAGGTGAATTACCCAGAGACAACGTGACCCCCCCCCTCCACTCCACCCTTCCTGCTCTTATGAGGATATAACCTGTGTAGGAAAAATAAAAAATTGTCAGCTTGAACAGGACCGCTTGCATTGCTGTCCATTCTTTTTGTTTCTTGTCCTCCATTCTCTTCCAGGTGTCCCTCAAGTCCCTGTTTGACTATCCTACAGGTTGGGTGGGACACAGGATAAAATGTGGGGAGGGACAAGATGGATGGCCAGACAGCCATGAGAATGAATGGAAACCTGCAAATGACAGGAGTGGTAATAGAGTGGACAACTCCAGAAAGCAACAGTGAACTGTGATAAGGGATACACACAAGAATCAGTGGGGGTGTCCTTGGTGGTGACTCACAGGATTGGGTATATGAAACCTGAAGTAGCCAACTTCTGTAGCTAGGGAGGAACTCCAATGTTACAATAGGAACACTAACACCCACCCTCCCCCAAAACAACTTTCAACCCTAAATTTATCCTGTCTACATGAAGTGCAGGGACAGGGATGGAGCAGACTAGGGGAATGGCCAACCAATAACTGGACCAACTTGAGACCATTCTATAGGCAAGCACCAATCCCTGACACTACTAATGATACTCAAGCACTGCAGCAATGGAGGATTCAGCACAGATAAGCAATTTAATTAGTCCTAAAACATGAATAAAATAGAAGCAGTCATTAAAAGTCTCCCAATAAAACAAAACAAAACACAACCAGAAAGAAAGAAAGAAAGAAAGAAAGAAAGAAAGAAAGAAAGAAAGAAAGAAAGAAAGAAAGAAAGACCAGATTGTTGTAGCACAGAATTCTACCAGACTTTCAAAGAACAGTTAATGTCAATACTATTTCAATTATTCTACAGAAATGAAACAGAAGAATCAATGCCCAATTTGTCTTACAAGGTCACAGTCAATCTGATAACCAAACCACATAAAGACAACAAAGAAAACTAGAGAACTATTCTCCCTTGTGAATATACATACAAAATTCTATAGAGAGTTCATTGTGATCTTGTATCCCAGGTATCTCAGAGACCAGTCCATGCAGAAGAGTGTGTGGGCCACAGAAGCAACAGAGCTTCTTAGACAGGGTCCCTTCTGGCCTTCATCCTCAGTCAAGAGACAAAGCGGAGACCCAGACCTCTGGGTACCTTCACTACCAGAGGAGAGTCCGCCTCCAGGGAGGGCTCTGACTCCAGAACTCAGGTGAGATCACCATCTTGTATCGCAGGTCTCTCAGAAAACAGTCCGCACAGGAGAGCACATGGGCTGCAGAAGCAACAGAGTTTCTTGCACAGGGTACCTTCGTGCCTTCATCTTCAGCCAGGAGGCAGAGCTGAGCTCCAGACCTCTGTGCACCTTCCCTGCCAGCACTTTTCTGAAGAGAATGCTCTGATCACTGGGACTCAGGAGAGAGTTGGACTCCCACGAATGCTGACAGAGGCTAATAGAATCACATGAGGAACAAACTCTAGCCAGAGACAGCTAGAACATCTAACACCAGAGATTACCAGATGGTGAAAGGCAAACATAAGAATCTTACTAACAGAAACAAAGACCATTTGGAATCATTGGAACCCAGTACTCCCACCACAGTGAATCCTGGATACCCCAACACCCCAGAAAAGCAAGATTCAGATTTAAAATCATATCTCATGCTGCTGGTAGAGGATTTTAAGAAGGACATTAATAACTCACTTAAAGACATGAAGGAGAACACTGCTAAACAGATAGAAGGCCTTAAAGAGGAAACACAAAAATCCCTTAAAGAATTACAGGAAGACACTACCAAACAGTTGATGAAATTGAACAAAACCACCCAAGATCTAAAGATAGAAGTAGAAACAAGAAAAAAAAAAACCAAAGGGAGACAATGCTGGAGATAGAAATCCTAGGAAAGAAACTAGGAACTATAGATGTGAGCATTAGCAATAGAATAAAGAGATAGATGAGAGAGTCTCAGGTGCAGAAGATGCCATAGAAAACATGAACACAACAATCAATGAAAATGCAAAAATGCAAAAAGATCTTACATCAAAACATCCAGGAAATCCAGAACACAATGAGAAGACCAAACCTAAGGATTATATGTGTATATGAGAATGAAGATTTTCAACTTAAAGGGCCAGTGAAAATCTTCAACAAAATTATAGAAGAAAATGTCCCAAACCTAAAGAAAGAGATGCCCATGAACATACAAGAAGCCTACACTACTCCAAATAGACTGGACCAGAAAAGAAATTCCTCATGACACATAATAATCAGAACAACAAATGCACTAAATAAAGATAGAANATTAAAAGCAATAAGGGAAAAAAGTCAAGTAACATATAAATGCAGACCTATTAGAATTACACCAGATTTCTCACCAGAGACTATGAAAGCCTCAAGTTATACAGAGCCTAAAAGAACACAAATGCCAGCCCAGGCTACTATACACAGCAAAACTCTCAATTACCATAGATGGGGAAAACAAAGTATTCCATGACAAAACCAAACTCACACAATATCTTTTCACGAATCCAGCCCTTCCAAGGATATTAAAAAGAAAACTCCAACACAAGGAGGGAAATTATGCCCTGGAAAAATCAAGAAAGTAATCCTTCAACAAACCTAAAAGAAGATAGCCACAAGAACAGGATCCCAACTCTAACAACTAAAATAACAGGAAGCAACAATTAATTTTCCTTAATACAAAGAAGTCAAGAAGCTGGACTCCAGAAATTCAAATAACGCTATTAAAAAATGGGGAACAGAGCTAGAGAAAGAATTCTCAACTGAGGAATGCTGAATGGCTGAGAAATACCTGAAAAAATGTTCAATATCTTCTCCATTGCTGGTGGGATTGCAAGCTGGTACAACCACTCTGGAAATTTAAAGCTATATTTTCTTACATTGGTACAGAATTTTAGGTATTTATACAGGTTTAAGTTTTAATTAGTATACATTTTTATATATTGATATAAAAATATTTTCAAGGTTATTCAAATAATGAACAGCAAAAACAATAGTCAATCTTTGAAAAACAAGTTATGCCATATGTGTGTGTGTATATATATATATATATATACACATACAATATATATATATATATATATATATATATATATATATATATATATATATATTAAAAGTACCAGATATCCACAAAATATGACATTTAAATCATTTTATTATTAATAGATGTTTTAACTACAAGACATGTCTGATCCTGACAGTAACCCCATTCCACTTCAAGGAAAGAGATGAGGATCAATACCTCCATTTAAAATTGCTCCAATTGTGGCAATCTGGCCACTAGTCAAAAAATGCCCTAATTTCATCTACAGTCAAAGTGCTGTCCAAAAGGACAAATAGACTTAAGATAGTGGATTGCTAAGCTCTGCCAATACTGGATAAAACTAGTCCTTCATAATCCTTACTTCACTTAAGGTCTATCAAATGTGCTGGGCCAAAAGGCTAAAGACAGATGTTCCAACTTTATAAGGAATATTGGGACTGTCCCAGTCCCAGTCAACTGCTTCTGCCAATTACATAAGTTTAGGAAGCTGTATCTTTGTGCTTCCTTAATATCCAGGCAATATTTATTTAATTCCTTCTCAAATCTTTGATGGGGTTGAAGACTAATTATAATCTCACAATTAGATTAAGGTGTTTAACATTAAAAATGATGTTCTAGATTTAAAAAGATAGTTTTAAGATGGTAATACAAATTAATATCAAACATTATTGAGGTACAAATTCTAAAGTCTTTAATGTACGATAAATGATAAAATATATTCTCTAAACTGCCAAATATAATGGAATAGATATTATAACTATATATTATACCTTATAATTTATATAAGTATAATTGTGTTCAATTTATATGTAAGAGAAAAGAGGCTTTTATTAGACTAAAACAAAGTGTTTTTGAAGCTTTGTCTTTTACTGTTTATTGTAATGTTAAGTGCTGGCCCCTATGACTTGGTGTCAGTACCTAGCCTTTGGGTCCCAGCCCCCAGTTAATTCTGATTGGTAAAATAAAGATGCTTGCAGCCAATAGCTGGAGAGAAGAGACAAAGGCAGGGTTTCCTTTTCAAGGGCTTGAGACTCTGATGAGGGGGAGAGACAGAAGCCACCAAGGGATAGAGAAGAACATGTACTAGAGAAGCACGAAGAGTCACCTTGTGAAAGGGGCTTAGAGAACATGCATCAGAGGGCTCATCAGCTGGGTCAAGAGCAGCCAAGATGGAATTTAAAAACTGGTAAGTAGTAACTCAGAATTATCAGTAGGAAAGTAGTTTCTAGGCAGTTGCCCAATTATTATGCTACATAAGGTATATTTAAAAATATAAAGGCTGTGTGTGTGTGTGTGTGTGTGTGTGTGTGTGTGTGTGTGTGTGTGTTCGTTTTCATCCTGGAATATAAATGATCATAGACAGGAAGAAATCCCGAACCAGGATTTTTTTTTTAATTTACTATAAGAAACAAATATATTAGTATAAGAAAAGAACAATCAGAAAGGATGCAGGGGTATTAGAGATGTGGAACAAAGGGGTGGTGTGAATAAAGAAAATGTACTGTACAAATATAGAATTGTGAAAGAATACATTTAATCAATTAAAAATGAAGTTTTGATCAATGGAATTCTTATTATTTTCCACCCCATAAGCAACCACCAAACCCAGACACTAGGCAGATGCCAACAAGAGCCTGCTGACAGGAGCCTGTCTCCTGCAAGGTTCTGCTAGTGTCTCGCAAATACAGAAGTGGATGCTCACAGTTATCCATTGGACAGAGTACAAGGTCCTCAATGAAGGAGCCAGAGAAATACCCAGGGAGCTGAAGGGGACTGAAGCCCCATAGAAGGAATATCAACCAGTACCCTCAGAGCTCCTTGGAATTATACCACCAGTCAAAGAAAACAAATGGTGGAACTTGTGGCTCTAGCTATATTTGTAGCAGAGGATGGCCTAGTCTGTCATCAATGGGAGGAAAGGCCCTTGGTCCCGTGAAGGCTCTACGTCCCAATATAGGGGAATGCCAGGACCAGGAATGGGAATGGGTGGGTTGGGGAGCAGGCTGAAGATGGAGGGGATAGGGGATTTTTGGAAGGGAAACTAGGAAACGGGATAACATGTGAAATGTAAATAAAGAAAATATCTTTAAAAAAAGAATAAAGAGAGGAATTAGCAAAAAACAAAAATGAAGTTTTGATCAATGGAATTCTTACTATTTCTTGAAAGGAATATCTTTTTTTTTTTTTTCTTGGTGATGAGAACGAGTTTGAAAATAATTCTATTAAGTCCACGGAGCATGTTTCTCAGAACATTCTTGGATGCAAGTAAACACACATATGTCACAGATGGAAGGGGCCAGATGATGCACTGGGGAATGACATCCCAGAGTGAGAAGTCTGCGCACATTCCTCAGCTGTCTTTCATCTTAAGGAGTGCAGAAGTGGGCTTCCATTTAACGTCATTGATCTGGATGTAGGGAGTTGAGTTTTCTTCTCCATGGATGCTAACCTAGTTTTAATATCTAAAGGTTCTGAGGTACCAATTTTAGAAAATGAATCCACGTATTTGGCAAAGCTTTGCAATCTGAATGAACTTTCATTTTCTATAGGCTGGAGAGTTAGAGAATTTTTAATATTATAAAGTCTACAGTTTTAATTTATAAGTCTGTAATTGTAAAAGTAAGGGAAATTATACCATTATTTCTTCCTCATAATGCAAAAAATTAACTCTTCTGGACTGGATCAACTGTAGAATGTATTTTAAAAGATTAAATAAAATACAATTCACATATCACATGAAACTCAGTAAGAAGGAAGACCAAAGTGTCGGTGCTTCAGTCCTTCTTAGAAGTAGGGCAAAATATTCACGGGAGCAAATATTGAGACAAAGTGTTGAGCAGAGATTGAAGGAAAGGCCAACCAGAGACTGTCCCACCTGGGGATTAATCCCATATGCAGTTACCAAACCCAGACACTATTGTAGATGCCAAGAAGTGCATGCTGAAAGGAGCCTGATATAGCTGTCTCCTGAGAGGCCCTGCCAGAGGCCTACAAATGCAAAGGCAAATGTTCACAGGCAACCTTTGGACTGAGCATGGGGTCCCCAGTGGAGGAGTTAGAGAAAGGCTGAAGGAGTTGAAGGGGTTTGGAACTCCATAGGAAGAGCAACAATATCAACCACCCAGGACACCCTGACCAGAACTCCCAGGGACTAAGCCATCAACAAAGGAGTACACATGGCTCCAGCTGCATATGTAGCAGAGGATGGCCTTGTCATGCATCAAGGGGAGGAGAGGTTCTTGATCCTATGAAGGCTTGATAGGTGCTCCAGTACAGGGGAATCGATGGCAGGGAGGTGAGAGTGGGTGGGTGGGTGGGTGAAGGAACACCCTCATAGAAGCAGAGGGAGTGAAGATGTGATAAGGTGTTTATGGGAGGGAGAGAAACTGGGAGTGGGGCTAACACTTGAAATGTAAATGAAGAAAATATCCAATAAAAAAGAATTAATAACATACTCATTTGAAGCAAGACGTGTTTTATGATTTTCTAGACTAGCAAGCTACTGTTTTGTTCTTTTTTTTTTTTTTGTAATACACCTGGAAATGTACAATTTTTTATTTTTTGGTTCAGAAAGGTTTCACAAAGTTTAGAATCTTATTTGGTATGATAAATTTAATAAACACAAGGAAAAATAAATAAACAGAGGCCTGTGGCTGAACATGAATACTGACAATGTAATGGTGAGCTCTATTCTATTCTACATCTGCTTCGTCAGACTGAAACATCAAAGCTTAATGCTCACATACTTTAGGATGGCTGGATATACTCTGTTTAGCAGATTGAATTCACAGAGTAATTCAAACACTTGATATTATTGGGGCACTATTCATTGCAATATATATCAAATGAGTTACACTGTTGCAGACAACCCCTGAGTTGTGTTATCAGGCTTTCTCTCTTATATCAATTTCATAATATTACAGTTCTAACTTCCAAAAGGAAAAAATATCAGAGTTTCATGTGCTGAAGAGGCATGTGGTTTGCACATTGACATCCTGTTTTACTTAACTCCTCTATGATAAAATTTGTTGGTGGTGATCTTTTTTTTTTTTCCCCAGTGAAAAAACAGAGGCAAGTTGAGTAACTGGGCGTGTCTAATTATTACTTAACCTTAGATTTCTCTCTGGTATAGAATCTCATACCTACGACTTACCTTTAAGAAATTATTACAAGAGAGATTATTAAAAGTAAGAAAGAAAAATACGAGAGAGAGAGAGAGAGAGAGAGAGAGAGAGAGAGAGAGAGAGAGATTGAGATTCCAGATCAAGTCTTTCTGTATCCACCCTGACTGTAATCGTTCCAGGCTCTAATAGAAATCCTGTTGTGTTTGTTGTGGTAAAGGGTAGTAGAGAGTTTATTCTTAGAATTTTGAAGAAGACCATGGAGCATAGGACAATGGGAATCAGAATAATACTGTTTAAAACTTCAGAATGTTAGAGACACCAGAAGTGACACAAAGTAGAATAGACGTTGTCATACAGTGCTTAGAGTATGTATAGAGGTAGTCCTGAGATAACTTCACTTCAGAAGTTGGGCCTTTATAATTGAAAAAAAAAAAACGAATTTCTATTTTTGTAAAACACTCAGTCTGTGATAATCTATTGTAGTAGCCCCAGGAAACTAATACATCATAGAAATCACTTCACTCCGTGCAATTTCAGGATTGCTCTTAATACAAGAGTAAGAAAAAAAAAAAAGAATAATGGACTCCAGTTTAAAATGAGACAAATGCACTCTTTGTTCAAAATCGTGAATAGATTATGTATGTAATGCTTGTCCACATACATATGCAGCCATACAATGCATCATCCATAGGACCCCCGATGCAGATTTAAACAAGCAAGGAGAAATGGGTTTTGATATTCTAACATTGACTTAGTAATACAAAACAAATGCTGAGTTATTCATTAGGATCAATATTGCTTTAAAGGTAAATTGGCTAGATTGATAGGCAAGTACATTAAATAAAACCTGTAAAGGCGATGGAGAGACAACATCACTAAGAGCTGTTAAGAGCACTTGTCGCTCTTGAGGAAGAGCAGGGTTTGGTTCTCAGCTCACAAATCCCAAATCACAATGGACTGAATTCCAGGCTCAGGAAATAATTTCTTTGACTTCAATAGGCACTACATACATGGTACATAAAGATGCTGCCAAACACATACACAAATAAATAAAATAAACGTAAATGAAATGATTTTAAAAGAAGTACCTTAATAAATTTGCTTATTTGCTCTACTGTATTTTCATGAGCTGATATTATTGATATATACTTAATAGCTAGGAAAACATTTTTTAGGTTAACTCTTATTTAATGGTAACTTGATTGGAGTTTAGAATTAATATATTTTATGACAAGTTATGGTCATATGCACAAACATACAGATACAAGACTAAAAGGTATTAGCATTTTAACATTTATTTCTATGTAATACTTCTTTTCCTATTAATTAATTTTTATTCCTTTGTAGCTTCCCTAACCCCTAGGAATTAAAACAGTTACACTGAACTAGTAAGATAAGTGGGTAATACATTTGCTGCCAAATGTGACAACCTGTGTTCTATCCCAAAACTTCACACTGTAGAAGAGAAGTAATTCCTGTAAGTGTCCAGTCACCTTCACATGTGAGCACAAATATATATATATATATATATATATATATATATATATATATATATATACACACTAATTAATGGATTGTTTAATTAGACATTCAAACATAAAAGATAGATTGCTTTTCTTTACTCTAGGTTTAAAATTTTCTCCAATCTTTTCAAAAAGTATTTTTCATTTTAATATTTAGTAATTTCAAAAAAAAGTTATCATTCCTTAATAAACTTATGTGTTACTTGTATTTGTTTGTCTGTTTGAAATAAGTTTTCATGTATCCCAGGTCATCCTCTAACTATACAGGTAGCTGAGGAATTATCTATTTCCACACTGTGCCTCCCCAGGACCAGGGTCAGAAAAGTGATTTACCACTCCTGGTTTATGCTCTGCTGTATATTCAATCCTGGGGTTCATACAACCCAAGCAAACATTCTACCTTCTGAACCACATCAAAGATTATAAGAAATATTTTAATTCAGCACAAAAGTCTTTTTATTATCTCAATTCCCCTCTATTAACTTTTTTTTGCATTGGTTGCTAAAGAGGTTATAATAATTTCTTCTTGCTGTTTCGATACAATTAGATTATTTTACTTATCCAATTATTACAGAATTTTGAACGCTTAAATTTGATAATCATCTTGTACTGTGAATTAATGTTTTTTTTTTCCCCAGTAGCATGGTCATGTTATGGCCATATAGACTTTTTTTTCTTTTTTCTTATTTAGATAAATAATGTAGTCCAAGAAATCTCAAATTTTTTCTTATCTTAATTTATTGTGTTGCCCTAGAAAACTAATGTATCATAGCAATTTTTTATTCCATGCAGTTCTACAACCATAACTGTTTTATTCAGTGAATATGCATTTACATTTATACTTCTAACACTTTTCATTTTATCTTATACTTTAATGATATTATTTTGGAATAATTTGCACTCTTTTTGGCTTTTAGGTGGTTTTAGTATTATAATATATCTCTACTGACATTTTAAGAATATTTTACAAAATATATTATCTCACTATTTTTTCCATTTTTATTAGTTATTTTATTTAATTACATTTTAAATGTTATCCCCCTTCCCAGTTTCTCCTCTGCAAACCCCCTATCCCTTACCTTTTCCCTGCCTCTATGAGGGTGCTCACACACCTGCCCAACCACTCCAGCCTCAGTGCCCTAGCATTCCTGACCCAGGGTCATTGAGCCTCCACTGGACCAAGGGGTTCCCACCCAGTGATGTCCTATAAGGCAATCCTCTGCTATACATGCAGCTGGAGCCATAAATTAGATCACACTGTACATTTTTTCTGCTTTTTAAAATTAAATATTTTCTACATTTGCATTTAAATGCTATCTGAAAAGTCCCCTATACCCTCCCCCTGCCCTGCTCCCCAACCTACACACTCCCTCTTCCTGGTCCTGGCATTCCCCTGTACTGGGGCATATGATCTTCCCAAGACCAAGGGCCTCTCTTCACATTGATGGCCAAATAGGCCATCCTCTGCTACATACGCAGCAAGAGACATTTCTGTGGGGTACTGGTTAGTTCATATTGTTGATTCTCCTATAGGATTGCCGACCCCTTTAGCTCCTTGGGTATTTTCTCTAGCTCCTTCTTTAGGAGCCCTGTGCTCCATCCAAGAGATGACTGTGAGCATCCACTTCTGTATTTGCTAGGCACTGGCATAGCCACACAAAAGATAGCTATAACAGAGTCCAGTCAGCAAAATCTTGCTGGCATATGCTGGGTTTGGTGAGTATATAGAGATGAATCCTGGGTGGGTCAGATTCTGAATGATCCTTTCTCCCATCTCAGCTCTGAATTTTGTCTCTGTAACTCCTTCCATGGGCATTTTGTTCCCTATTCTAATAAGGAATAAAGTATCCACATTTTATTCTTCCTTCTTCTTGCATTTCATGTGTTTTGCAAACTGTATCTTAGGTAGTGTAAGTTTCTGGGCTAATATCAGCTTATCAGTGAGTGCATATCATGTGTGTTCTTTTGCGACTGGGTTACCTCACTCAGGATGATATCCTCCAGATCCATCCATTTGCCTAAGAATTAAATAAATTCATTGTTTTAAATAGCTGATTAGTACTCCATTGTGTAAATGTACCACATTTTCTGTATCCATTCCTCTCTTGAGGGACATCTGGGTTCTTTCCAGCTTCTGGCTATTATAAATAAGCTGCTAT
>NC_034608.1:75080295-75082778 GCF_900095145.1 Mus pahari | reverse complement strand
AATTGCTCTGTAGTACAGCTTGAGGTCATGAATGGTAATTCTAACAGAGGTTCTTTTATTGTTGGTCCAGTCTATTTGGAGTTCTGTAGGCTTCTTGTACGTTCATGGGCATCTCTTTCTTTATGTTAGGGAAGTTTTCTTCTATAATTTTGTTGAAGATATTTACTGGCTCTTTAAGTTGAAAATCTTCATTCTCATCTATACCTATTATCTGTAGGTTTAGTCTTCTCGTTGTGTCCTGGAATTCCTGGATGTTTTGAATTAGGTTCTTTTTGCATTTTCTTTGATTGTTGTGTTCGTGTTTTCTAGGGAATCCTCTGCGCCTGAGATTCTCTCTTCCATCTATTGTATTCTGTTGTTGATGCTTACATCTATGGTTCCTGATTTCTTTCCTAGGTTTTCTATCTCCAGAGTTGTCTCCCTTTGTGATTTCTTTATTTCTTCTACTTCCATTTTTTAGATTCTGGATGGTTTTGTTCAATTCTTTGACCTGTTTGGTGGTGTTTTCCTGTAACTCTCTAAGGGATTTTTGTGTTTCCTTTTTAAGGGCTTCTAGCTGTTTACCTGTATTTTCCTGTATTTCCTTCTTAAAGTCCTCCATCATCATCATCATGAGAAGTGACTTTAGATCCATGTCTTGCATTTCTAGTGTGATGGTATATCCAGGATTTGCTATGGTGGGAGAGTTTGGTTCTGGTAATGCCAAGTAACCTTGTTTTCTGTTGCTTCTGTTCTTAAGCTTGCCTCCTGCCTTCTGATTATCTCAAGTGCTTCCTGCCCTCAATATATCTGATTGGAGCCTGTCCTTCCTGTAATCTTGGTTGATTCAGGACTCCTCAGAGTTCAGCTTTCTCTGTGATCCTGTGATTCTGGACTCCTGTGAACATGAGATTCTGGGTGTTGCAAATCCTTTCAGCTCCTTCAGTCCTTCCCCTAACTTCTCTACTGGGGTTCCAGTGCACAGTCCAATGTTTGGCTCCATGTATCCACATTAATCAGTCCCTGGCAGAGCCTCTTAGGAGACAGCTTTAACAGGCTTCTGTCAGCAAGCACTTCTTGGCTTCAGCAATATTGTCTGGGTTTGGTGTCTGCAGATGGGATGAATCCCTAGGTAGGGCAGTCTCTGGATGGCCTTTCCTTCAGTCTCTGCTCCACTCTTAGTCAGTGCATTTCCTTTTGACATGAGCAATTCTGGGTTAAAATTTTGAGAAGCATGGGTAGCGTCACTCATCCCTCAACTGGAGAGAGAGAGAGAGAGAGAGAGAGAGAGAGAGAGAGAGAGAGAGAGAGAGAGAGAGATTTTTATGGAAAGACAAACATTTTAGGATATTTTGTGAAAAAAGAAGAATACTAAAGAATATTAAACTTGAAGAAGAAATAAACATATATTAAACTAAAAGGAAATTAGAAGTGTTTTCATTTATTTATCCAGCTATGTTTAAATAGATAATTTTAAATTATAGATGTGTTCCATTTTTCATTGTTTAAATTGTAAAATCACGGAATATATTGTGAGGTAAATAATAGTTTCTAGGTAGATTAGGTCTACATGTAGATAGATAGCTACATAGATAGACAGACAGACAGACAGATAGATAGATGATAGATTGATAGATGATACAGGTTATAATTTGTGACTTTTGAACAAACTAAAGGATTTCAAATGTATCAAAGTGATTAACATAATTAATGTTTCTGATATGAGATGAAGTTACTTCTGTTGGAATTTCATATGAAAATTGGCTGAAAGAAATGTAGTTATTGATAATAACATTCATGGTTTAACATGAAAATGTAGCATTAGATGAAATTGGACAGAAGACCAAAGGTTTAGAGGTCAATGAGTAAATAGGGTAATCATATGTAACTGAAAGTTTATAAAGCATAGTCAAGTTAATTTATGGGTAATATAAAGTTGAATAATATAAAAGAGTATGTAAAACCTAAATGCTGCAGAGAGGGTGGTACAATTGAGTGTCACTTGCTCAGTGTAATGATATTTTGCAAGCAGAATAATCCAGGTTTGTACACAGCAGTAGACTTCAGGGATCCTGACTGCATTTGTAATATGAGGTATCTCTTATGAAAAATAGGTTAAAAAATAATTAAATGTGTTCTTTAAAGTTTTCACACATGTATGTAATGCATTCTAACACTCTCATCCTCTGATTATTCATGTATCTCTCACTTTGTCAACTTCCCTCTTTGGGGAAGAACCCTTTCCCATTCTGTGTTGTTTGCTTTATTTTGTGATCTACTGTGCAGCCATGGATATGGAGCAATCCAGTGGATATTGGTAGACTCATAAAATGCTGATACTCTTCTTTAGTACCTTTTATTAACAATTGTTCAGCAAATATGGGTAGAGTCCTATGAGTCCCTCCTCCATCCATGTCTGGATGTTGATAGTCAAGTCTTAATGAATCCCAGTATAAGAAATTGAGATCTTGGTTCCAGTGCTCTGCCGGGGAAAGGGTGGACTA
>NC_034608.1:75053845-75076902 GCF_900095145.1 Mus pahari | reverse complement strand
AAAAAAAAAAGAAATTGAAACATTTGTGAGTTCATGATTGTGATAACTGGATGGTGTTCTACTTTCTCCCTTTTCTCTAGCTTTAATATTCACTCTTCCTCTTT
Organism: Mus pahari; assembly: GCF_900095145.1. Taxonomy (NCBI): domain Eukaryota; kingdom Metazoa; phylum Chordata; class Mammalia; order Rodentia; family Muridae; genus Mus; species Mus pahari. Next base: position 75,076,798 of record NC_034608.1, on the reverse strand, counting down.
TTTCTATGATATCCGCTGAGTCTTAGAAGTGGTGATATAAATGTTTTGTTTCTAGTCAAACACTCAACAACTCATTTTCCATATACTTTGGGTAGCCAAGACTCTCTGGATTTACTACTGTTTATTATGGACAAGCTTCCCTGATTAATGCTTAGATTATTATTAAATCATAAACAAATGGTTTAATTAATGATTAAAATAGATATTTAGAGTAGTATATATGGGTATAAAAATAGACTTTGAAAGAGTTTGACACTGTGTCAACTTAGTTAAAGGAAAGCAGTAGCCACCATTGGGGGAATTATTACTTCCAAAGTCATTGGTCTTTGACTAGGTTATAGTTCTAGTGTTTGTATCTGTGGTAGACCATCAATGTGTTTTTCTTCCCCAAAGCCTATACAGCACCTTCTGTCATTGTGAAAGTACATCAGAGAGGAAATTTCCACCTCAGTTTGAGCTTGCTTTCTTACAACCATGGTTTGTAACATCTGAATCAATATGGGATTATCATCTTATCATCTAGTTCTGACATGAAGCTAAGATAGATGGAAAGAATGTGTACACTATGGGGTCCTAGGTAGTTTTCTTGATCAATAAATAACATATATATTTGGCAATTAATGCCTATAAGAATAAACTTATGATTAAATGACTTAATAAATTGTAAATAATTGATCAAGGAAAATATCTTTTAGTTATTAAATTGTTCTGAATATTTTAGAAGAGAAAAAAATTCCACAGTTATTTATTTAGAATATAAATTCATTGATAGGGCACATAATTTTAAATTACCAGCAAATATCCCAAAGCAAGATTAAGATGGTAAATATTACAGTTAACATAGTAGAAGAATTAAGTTTTACATTTTTGCATCTTTATTTGGATTTTTTATTATTACTCTTCTTTTGAGGCTAGTTTAACAGAAATTGAAGCTAATTTTGAAAGAAATATTCTGATTTGCTCATAAGTTCACAAGGGAGCACCTGACAGCCCTTTGTAAAACTTTGCTCTGAGAGTGAGATGCATGTCACATGCAAAGGATGCTCTGTGATGGTAATGCGATGCCAGAGTCTGGTTATTGGAAATATCAAAGTCTCCAGAGAAGAAAGATGCCCTGGGTGATATTTTGGTAACTAGAATATCTCAAGGCCATAATGTTGCCAAAGTATTCTACCAGTGATGCAAACTTATTCTAAAACACCTCTTTTAGGAGGAATTTAAGTTTAATCTCAAGTTATACTTTAATAAGGACATCAGCATATTCCATGCAATACAGATGGCAATATTTATAGGATAAATAATTTCAAATTAGATGCAAAATTGTTATTCAGGAATAAAGTTAATTTCTAAAACGTATTCATGATTAAAGCTTATATAATTTACATATATCACATTATAATTACTGATTCTACATACTTCTATTTATGGTGTATATTAAATCATCATGAATAGTTTCATTACCCCACACTAGCTTCATAAAGATCACTGATATATAGTTTATTTTAAAACAATATACAAAGTAATAAGAATCAAAGAAATCAACCTGATTTCTGAGATTAATAAAACTGATCTAGCTCTAAGAAATCCTCCTATTAAAATAAAGCTATTTTTTGCAATTAGGTATTAATTGGAGGTAAACTTAATGATTATCAGCTGTTTAGTTGAATATTAAATATCTCTGTGTCCATAACTTTTAAAAGTCATTAAAGAAATATTTTGAAAGAAAAATCTATTATGTTGTATTCAAGAAGAAATAGATATTGAGCAGATACATAGGTATCAAATATCTAAGTTTGTCATACAAATCATTATTAAATACATGATTTTGTTGCTAAAAATCATTTGTTTCTTTTGATATTGGTTTGTGCCTCTTGAGCTCAAGTTGATCTTCAGATTGACATCTTACTCTCTTTGCCCCAAGGTGCTGGACTACATACCTGTGTCACCATGCTCTAATATATATATATATATATATATATATATATATATATATATATATATTATATATATATATATATATTCATCATATATATATATATATATATATATATATATATTTCATATATATATATATATATATGAAATAAGAAACAGTTACCCAAACAGTAGGGGAATAAAGGCTTTCAAATGGAAATATGAGGTTAGTACTCTTGTAATTTCAAAGTCAGAGGTTACAACAAACAGAATAAAAAACTGCAATTTATTAGCATAAACACACAAAAAAATCTCAACCTATTAGCAACTCAGATGAACATATACAGTGGTTAACTACATATCAATTGAACTAGAAGCCAAACTATTTCTACTAAAACTTCTTCTTGAGTGTAGAGAGAAGGTTCTCCATTTTTTTTCCAAAACTAAACAGGAAAATTAAAATATCCAAGCAGAAAAATCAAAAAAGACAAATATCAAATAGCCAATAACCATTTTAAAGGGTGCTTGATCAAAACAATTTACTTAGTTAATATTTACTGTGCGATAAGGACTCATTGTGTAACCTAACTGGCATTGAACTAACAAACTTCCATCCTCAGTCTAGCCAATGATATGATTCTATGATATACCACTATGCCAAGTTGAAACCCAAAGTCTATATTGCACTGTGGGTAATAAATTGGTAAAGTCATCGTATTACAATCTGTTCCATGCAAGAAATACATATAACAATGAATGAAGAAAGAGACTGTGACTTTGAAAGAGAGCACATAGAATTGTATGAGAGGGCTTGAAGGAAGAACAAAACAGAAACAATGTGATTATATTATAATCACAAGACATAAATAAATAATTAAAATCCCCAAATGACACTGTCTTAGTCAATGTGTGAATTTGTGTGTGACATGAAAAGACACCATGGTAACTCCTAAAAACAGAATGAACTTAATTTGGGATTGCTCACAATCTTAGAGGTTTAGTCCATTATTCTCATGGTGGGGAGCATGGTATTTCACAAGCAGACATATTAGCTGCGATGTCTCTATCCAGATCCATAGGCAGCAGGTGAGAGCTACTGGACCTTACTTGGGCTTTTGAAACTTCAAGCTTACCCCCAGTGTCATACTTTCTGCAACAAGGCCACACCTACTCCAACAAGGCCACATGTCTTAATTCTTTATAATAGTATTACCCTCTGATGACTGGGCATTCAAATATGCTGGGGGTGTGTGTGTATTCTTATTTAAACCACCACAATACTAAAATCTTACAAAAGAAGTGGAAATCTTGAATATATCATCAAAAGGAAGTGAAAACTTCTAAGAGTCCACGAGATCTGACATGCTTGACAGCTTCACTGTACCTGGTGAGACCCCGAGGCAGAGGCATCATCTGGTATGGACCTAGAGAAATCACAAAGTAATAAATGTATGTTTTCTTCAACTTCTACCTATGCAGTAATTTGGTACACAAGGAAAAAAAAATAAAGAAAACCATTGTTCTCACAATTTTTATTTCTATGAAAATAGAGATAATTGTTGTATTACCTAATAAGAGGGCTTTAAAAATTAAATAAGTATGAAGACTTGTATATGCATGTATCATATTTTAAATTGTCATTTTCAGATATTTACATATGTATCTAATTTCAAATAACTACCACATGACTTCATTCCTGTATATTTTAGAAATGTGAGCTTTCCCTCAGGATATTTCTCTCAAATTTCTCTAAAGTTTTAGGGCAGCAGGCACCAAAGACCTCAATGTGGCTGAGCACTATATGGTTTAGGGCTGGTGCACAAGATGCACTATTTCCTATTGATGTCACTGCTGGTTGCCCATAGCATCTTTTGGAAAATGAATTTGGAAATTAACTTTCTTTCTGCACACTTTCAGTGCTTACTTCTGCAGCCTTCTCAGCTATGATGCTGCCTTATCTGTTTTTGCTGGATGGATACAGTTCTGAATGATGGCTATGTGGTTTTGGACTCTGGTTTTATAGAGATAAATTTTAAAACATTTTCCCCAGAAGGCACTATTTTGCACTTTCTCAGACAAAAATCAAATGACATAGCAGAATGGTGTTTTGTTATAAAACTACAAAAGCATCTATCCTTTATTCCACTATTGGATAAAGATTCTTAATATTCTATATACTGGAGACCTGGCTCAATAAATTCTACATGCTGCACACTCACAGTTTTTCTAAATCCAGTCTACAAAGCACAGCTCTCACATTTTCCCTTACTACAATACTCACCAGCACAGATAATCACACAGTATGCTCTTACTGAAGTTTCGATTTTTGCTTTACAGATGTTTTAGATACAGTGTATGAAATATTAAGTTGGATGCACTCGGTAGAGATGTTGGAAATATTAATCCTAACAAAACTGACAAAGTTTACATAAAGAAAATTGAATTTAAGTGTGAATTTTTTTAAGAAAAGATACTTAGAAAATTAAAGAAAAATCATTGGAGTTTTTCCAATTTTTCTTTTTTTTAAGAAAGTGATTTTTTTTTTTTAAAGCATGTAGTCTTTGGTCCTGGACTCATCTGCAATGCATGTGGCCAGAGTATTGTATAGAGACAGTGATTTCTGTGTTCTGATACATTTAAAAAATGAAGCAAGAAACATTTTATGATACTACTTTCCCTTACTTTCTACCCATTAAAACATTCTAATTCATTCTAGATTTTCTAATATTCAAGGATAGGACCAAGGGAACTAAATTGAATATATCCACACTTTGAGTTCCTATGTAAGAAACTGGGGGGTAGATTAACATTAAATAAACCTCGACTGAATGTGGGCCTATAATCTTAACAAATAGAAATTACATGCCTTGAGTTTCATGCAATAGCAAAGATCCAGCCAAACACACCATGCCCAAATGAGGCAGATGCTTAAATGCAACATATCAGGGTTCTTCACATGCTTCTGCTATTAAATCCTCTGTGCATACTGCCTCCATGGGGCTTTCTGGTTCCTAGGTTTCTTACTAATTCTTAAACCACACTCTTCATTATAATTAGTCCATTGCTTTCCTTTTAACACGAAGGTATATATAGGTTTAGTTAATGAGAATCTTCAGTTATGTAAGACTAAGGTGTTTTCCACGAATAGTAGCAAGACATTTTCTAAGCTGCTGTGTTAATGGAGGGCTGTTTAAGTGGTTAATCTCTAAGACAAGACAAAGCTTTCAGAAACCAGACAAGACTATACCCTAACCCTGAACAAAAATGCTCTACTCAATGATAACTTGGTCAAGGAAGAAATAAAGAAAGAAATTAAGACTTTAAGAATTTAATGAAAATGAAGGAACATAATACCAAAACTTATGTGACACAATGAAAGCAGTGCTAAGAGGAAAACTCAAAGCTCTGAGTGCCTCCAAAAAGAAGCTAGAGTGAGCATACACTAGCAGCTTGACAACACACCTGAAAGCTCTAGAACAAAAAGAAGCAAATACACCCAAGAGGAGTAGAGGGCAAGAAACAAACTCAGGGCTGAAATCAACCAAGTAGAAACAAAAAGAACTAAACTATATAAAGAATTAACAAAACCAGGAGCTGGTTCTTTTAGAAAATCAACAAGATAGATAAACCCTTAGCCAGATTAACCAGAGGGCACATAGACAGTATCCAAATTAACAAAATCAGAAATGAAAAGGGAGATATTACAATGGAAACTGAGGAAATTAAAAAAAAATCATCAGATCCTACTACAAATGCCTATACTCAACCAAATTGGAAAGTCTGGATGAAATGGACAATTTTCAAGAGAGGTACCAGGAGATAAAGTTAAATCATGATAAGATAAAACCTCCAAACTGTCCCATATACCCGAAAGAAATAGAAGCGATCATTAAAAGTGTCCCAACCAAGGAAAGACCATGAATAGATGGGTTTCATGCAGAATTCTGTCAGACCTTCAAACAATATCCAACTATTCCTCAAAATAGAAACAAAAGGAACACTGCCCAATTCATTCTATGAAGCCAAAAGTATGCTGATATCTAAACCACACTAAGACCGAAAAGAGGAAGAGAAAGAGCTTCATACCAATTTCATTTATGAATATCTATGCAAAAATACTCAATAAAATTCATGACAACTCAATCTAAGAACACATCAAAATGATCATTCACCAAGATCAAATAGGCTTCATTCCAGGGATGGTTCATTATATGGAAATCAATCAATGCAATCAACTACATAAACAAACTCAAAGTCAAAAACCACATGATCATCTCGTTAGATGTTGAGAAATCATTTGACAAAATCCACCACCCCTTCATGATAAAAGTCTTGGAAAGATTTAGGAATTCAAGGCTCATAGCTAAACCTCAGTGTAGCGATAGAGATACTAACCCACCCACAAAATTTCAACCCAAAATTTTTCTTTCCTACAAGAAATTCAGACACAGGGGAGTGAAGTAGAGATTGAGGGAATGATCAACCAATAATGAACCTGTCTTAGTCCGGGTTTCTATTCCTGCACAAACATCATGACCAAGAATCAAGTGGGCAGGAAAGGGTCTATTCAGCTTATACTTCCACATTGCTGCTCATCATCAAAGTCAGCACAGGCACTTGAGTACACAGGGTAGAAACTTGGAGGCAGAAGCTGATGTCATGGAGGGGTGCTGCTTACTGGATTACTTTTCCTGGCTTTCTCAGCCTGCTTTCTTATACAGCCCAGGAGTATCAACTCAGGAATGACACCACTCACAATAGGCTTGGCCCTCTGCCCTTGATCACTAATTGAGAAAATGCCTTATAGTTGGATCTCATGGAGGCATTTCCTCAAGAGAAGTTCCTTTCTCTGTGATAACTCCAGGTCGTGTCAAGTTGACACAAAACTGTCCAGTACAGAACCCAACTTGAGATCCATTTCATGGGCAAGGACCAATCAGTAACACCATTAATGATTCTTTGTTATGCTTGCAGATAGAAGCATGTTGTCCTCTGAGAGGATCCACCCAGAAGCTGACTCAGAGAGGTACAGATAACCATAATCAAACTGTGGATGGAGCTTAAGGGTGCTTATGGAAAAATAGGAGAAAGTATTGTAGGCCCCAAAGGAGTTAGGAACTCTACAAGAAGACCAACATAATCAACTAAACTGGACCCTTGGGAATCTCAGAGTCTGAACCACCAACCAAAGAATATGCATGGGCTGGACCTAGGACTCCACTCTCATATGTAGCAGATGTGCAGCTTGCTCTCATGTGGGTCCCAAACAACTGGAACAGAGTCTATTCCAAAAGCTGCTGCCTATCTGTGGAATATGTTATTCTACCTGGGCTGTTTTGTCTGGTCTCAGTGGGAGAGGAAACACCTAGCTTTATAGAGACTTGATGTACCAGAGTGGGGCAATACCCTTGGGGAAGTGTGGTAAGGGAGCAAAGGAAAGGATTATGGGAAGGGGTGATCAGGAGAGGTCAGTGAGCAGGATGTAAAGTGAACAAAAAAAAAAAGGAATAAAACACAACAAAATACAAACTGTACTGAAATGTAGCTCATATTGGAAGTAGAAATATCTTTTGTTTTTTGATATATATATGAATATATATATATATATATATATATATATATATATATAAATTTAGCAGAAATAATTTAAGGTTAGTTTTGATAAACAAGAATGCACTCAGAAAAGTTATGAGAGATAGGCTGTGCTGTTAAAAATCCTACTTGTATTAGAATATTCAAATAAATATCATGTGGTATGCAGAAGTCCTATTTCAAGTATTTAAATTGACATTATATTTATATTGTTTTTAAAAATGATATGTTTATATATTTCATATTATTGTGTTACTGTGCTTGTAAATTCATTTTTAGGGACTTTGTTGAAACATAAAATCATTGAATCTTGAAAAAAATCAATGCTTATTCCATTTAAGATTTTTAAACAAGTTCTGAGGAATTCAAATTCTGGGTATATGAAAATTAAATAATAGAGAAATGAAAGCAGAAAATGATGATACGCAGAAAGTTTAACTTACATAAATCCCCTTCATTAGTAACATGGGACTAATTAATAATAATCTTATTACTCAGTTATCTGAAGAATATTGTTCTTAATTTTCTCTTAAAAAAATCAAAGAATTTCATAATGAGATACAAGCGCTATTAGAAATGTTCAGAACCTCTAAATGTCTTCTGTTAAATATTTATATCTATTTATTGTATGCTTATGAGTGTTATGTCTATATGCACAGATATTCTGATGTTTGTGCCTAGGAGTGACTGAGGAGGTCAAAAGAGAGGATTTGATCTCCTGTAACCTGAATTAGAGATGAGTGTGAACCACACTGCAGTACTGGGAACGAAGTTCAGGTCCTTTGCTAGAGCAAGTGCTCTTACTTGTGGAGATAAAAACTTTGCTCAAACAAAACTTTGGATTAACACTCAGAATTTTTTGTTTGATTGCTTTCAGGTCTGTGGGTTGGATCTAGTGACTGGGACATGCATGACAAGTGCCTTCTCTCTTCACTATAGCCCAAGCTCTCTTTTCATTTACTCCTTTGCAGTAAAGTCTCGTTGTACTGTATGGGCTAGCCTTGAACTTAGCATGCTCATACCTAAGTCTCTTGACTATCTGGAATTACAGGATCATTCTAACAGTGCCAGCACATACACAAATTCACACAATCATTTATTAGTCACAGGACACTTTATATTCCTTCTGGAACTTCTGTATCTTACTCCTGCCTCCCTCTATTAACCATTGCACTATTTAACTCCACTCTGCAATCCATGATGTCTTGGACTTTGCTATGCAGCCCAGAAGGGTCTCAAACTGACAGTCAACTCCTATAGCATCTTCAGTATTTGATTTAGGTCTGATGTACCAGATCTAGTAAGAGTGTCTCTTAGAAGACAAGTAAATATTTATTGATAATGCTGACCTAAATTCAATGTATAAATACATTAGTAATTTAGTCATATATGTATATATAACTTTATAGGCAAAATATATCTGTAAACCTCTTCTAGTAAAATGTAAATCACGTTTTTTACTTGATATTATGAATTTAATTGAAGTATGTAGATTTTCCAATTAATCACATACTTAAAACTAAATGTGAATTCTTTCTGAAAACCACAATCGTTACAGTCTGGTTTCTTCTCTGTTCCTCCTGATGTGGCAGTATTATTGGATATTTTTCTGTCTAGGCATTGTTAAAAAGCTAATTGAGTTCCACTCAATGATTTTCTATATGACCAAAATTTTTGTGGTTGGAAAAAGTTCAAACTAACATTTAAAATAACCAGACACATTGGAATTAAGCAGCATGAGAAAATTATGCCTTCTTATCTGATGTAAACTAAAATATTTTCCCATGTTGAATAGTTACTAAAAACTTCTCTCATGTTCCCTTGCAGTCTGAAACAGACTAAACAGGGATCTCTTGGACCATAATGCTTTGGGAAACAAACAAGCAGACTGTATTTAAACCATTCTAAATATCTAAAACAGGACTGGACAATCATAAAATTAAATTTTAATCCAAACTGGCTGCCAGAACTAATAAAATGGATTAAAACCATGATAAGAAGTGAACAGATAAACAAATGTGGATGAGATCACAGGAAATGAGAGAGAAAAATATACAAGCAAGTAGGAGCCTCTCTTTCAATTGACTGACAGCTGATGGCCACAATGAGATGTTGTCTTTAATCGATTGAAAAGGTTTTTGTTGCTGAGGGTTTGTTAGCTGTGACAGGGTCTGTCACATACGGATGAAAAATGGTACTGGCATGAAGGGAAAATAAGATCACGATATCAGGAGACACTCCTGAAAGGAAATTAAAAGGGTGCTTCCCAGGTAGCAGGAAATTATTCTGGGGAAAAGTTAGAAATAGTAATAATGAAAATGGTGCAATAGTAAAACCAAGTTAAACAAAGATAAAATATAATGTGTGTAGCTGTGTAGCTGTATAATAATGCATGATCATTTTTCATAATATTCACTCTTCCTTTCCCAACAGTGATGAGAGTATGGCAGGCATGAATTAAAATTAAAGGATTTAAACTGCATTGTGAATAATGTTTTTGGGTTTTTTTTTTTTTTTGGTAGCATGCTCTTTCTCTTTTGAACTATTTTCCAATGTTCATTTGATGAACACGATAACTTTCTATGATAAAGTAGTTAGAAATTGTAAAACTGATTAAGCACGAAGATTATTATCATCATTAAGAATAATTAATTGAGTGCAGCCCTAGAATCTTATTAGTGGGTCTGCTAAAGTGTTTATAGTCATTTTTACTGCTTCTGATTAGTTTAGGACTGAGGCATATCAAAATATGTCGTAAATGAACATGGTTAAGTAATCAGCATATATGACTTCAGTAGCTTCACTGATATAAGGTGGAAGGGCTTTGTAAGAGAGCATGTCAGTGACAAATATTATACACTTTGAAATTTAAAAAAAGTCATCTAATAACCAAACATGGAAGCTTAATTCATAGATTTATACTAGACAATGATCAGTCTTACTTCAGCCTAATTAGTATTAAAAAAAAAAACCTTCTACTAGCAAAATTAAACATTTATTACAAGTACTCATATTTTAAAAGTATGGTGGAATTGGAAGGCATTGGCAGGGGCTAGGACTTAAACTTGGATTTCTTGAAGAGAATTTTTACTGCTTAATTAAGAATGACGAAAAGGGATCATTTTCTGAGATTAGAATTCTCAGTCTTCTAACACAGCTGTATATGATGGACCAACATTTCATATGTTTAGAAATATTTTTAGCATCATGTTCTACTTAATCATTACTAAAGAAATTTAGCAATATCACGTTACTACCACTTATGAACTGTCACACTGAACAGGAAATTCTGGTTCACAGGTACAAGTTTTATTTTGTACTTTGTGATTATTAAAGATTTTATGAAAATAACATCTCTAAAACGTTTATTTTTTTCTATTTTACCAATGTATTAAGGAGTCACAATTTTGAATGGTGGTGCTTTTCAAAAGGATTTTAAAACTTGGTTTTAAGTTTAGTTGGTCTTAAAAAATTTAACTACGCAAATATCATGGATAGGCAGTGAGAATATACTGAAGATCAGAAATGATTTTGATATTATATAAATAGTAAGCATAAAAATACAACACAAATGGCATATAGGAGAATAAAGGAAGAAACATGACTTATGAGTAAAAGTCAAGAAAACGAAGACAGAAAGAATGCTGGTGGGTCATGTTTGAGGGGGAAGACTTTGGAAAAAATAGAGAAAATTAATGGTCTTATGTGAAGAATTAATCTAAAAATAAGGCATGTGAAAAAAGCTACAGGAAAGCCTAATTTCTTATAACCCAATTAAAATATATTTGGAGAGGACAATGGCATTATGTAATATGTAAAGGAAGGGGAAACTATGGGTTAAAGATTTGCATCAGGATGGCCAGGAATATGTGGGAGAGTAGAGGGTAGGGAGTAGGTTATCCAAAAGTAAGACCATGAGAGAATATTAAAGAAACCTACTAGTTAGTCAAATAATTTCAAAAATCTTTTAAAATGCATAGGTGGATGATATAGAAGATTAAAAAATTTGCATTGTAAGGCATGGGATACCTCCATACACATTATTGATCAGGGAAGTAACAGAGGTCTCCAAAAGATCATAAACTGTTGCCATTGCTCTTGGTTTCCCTACCCAGCATATCTACATGGTAATACACATGGCAGAAGATGTCATATACATTGGCTGCAGGGTATGGAGTAATCACTATTAAGACAAGTAGGGAACATCTTTCTTGATGGCTAGGTTATATAGTGCTAGAAGGTGTTACATAGACTACTTGGGGGATAAAAGACAACAGTGAACTTACCCATGGCTAGACCTTTTATGGGGTAGCTGAAGACAAAAGATTCTCCAGAGACTGGAATAAATTAAACAGAGTCTATTCATAGTTGGCAGAACACCCCCAAGTAGATTAGTGGGAAATAACTTTGACTTCTAATTCGTTCCAGATTTTAAGGGCACCCCCACACACACACAATTGTAGTGTATGCAGAAAGGTAGGTTTGCTTGGTGTATACAGCAAGCAATCATTATTTACAGAAGTGAAGAGACAGCATTTAAATGACCAAGCACTGGAACTTGAGCTCTGGGACACATTATACTGTAATATATGGCTGATCCAGAGACCAGTTTAACCATCCAGATTTATGGTTGCTCTAAGAGACCAGAGATCAGTTTTACATGAGATTATTTTAGCCCTTAAAGTGTTGCTAGAAATATTTTCATGAGATGGCAAATTACTATAGTTCAGTATCCCACTATGATATTGCAATAGGGACTTACCAAACACATTGTACTCCCTGGTGAAACAGCGGCAATACTCTTACATTACAACAGCTCTCTGGTTGGAATATGAGGCCTGATCCCCATGAAAGAATCCATGCTAGCTACTATAAAACTCATCACTAGTCTACGCATAACCAACAAAAATATGTCCCTGATGTAGAAGTTATTATACTTGTTGTCAAATGGCCTTCAAAATATTTATATTTTATATCTCTGGGCCATTCTTAATCTTAGTCAGAGGAGCTTTATTTTATACTGGTCATTCAGTTACTGCAGAAACTCAGAACTGTTCCAAGTGCTGAGACTATACACAAACACACACACACACACACACACACACACACACACACACATAGTGGGTACTAAGCTATAAGTGGGACATCTTTGTCAATGCCAATGTCAAGGCTCAGGGAACTTCTTAGAAGAAAACAAAAATGAATACGATAGCCAGATGATGGAAAGGCTTGCTGTGAAATGCTGGCTTTTGGGCATGATCTATATTGTAGTCATGAAGTTCCTATAACTGGTATTACCTGCCAGAGACTGGTATAAAATCCAACAAGAGAAACTTCTTCAGGAATTGTTGAGGAATATATGATGCTCTACTCTACTTGGGAGCCTTTTACTAGTTGTTAGTTGCTAAGAGAAAGACAGTCATTTTTGTTTGGTGGTATGGCCACTTTCTAACAGATGCCCAGGCACCTATGCACATATGATCAGCACTAATTATTAACAGCAAATTATTAACAAACATATTAAAAGGGTACAAAGAGCTGAAAGGAATAGGGGATCCTATGAATGGGACGTAAGGGAAGTTTAGTGTGAGAAAATTAGAGTCATAGTGATTATATTAAGTTGTATGCATTTATTTTCAAAGAATACATTTAAAGCAATAAGGAGAAATACAAATTACATAGCTTTTGGCTCATAGTATATGAATAATGAATTGATGGATTGTTATGCTAAAATAAGTAAGAATACCTAGTGGAATGAAGATGGTAATGTGAAAGAAAAAGAAGACCAGTGGATTACCTACTATAACAATTCAATAATGCATACTCCTAGAGTAAGACGAGGAAGTATATAGAATACAGAGGATAATAATTAGAGTAATGGCAAGAGTAATGAAAAGTTCTTTGAAAGGTAAATTACTGATACCCTCAAAAGAACCAAACTAGCTACAATTTCAACAGGGAAATAAAGTAGATAAAGCAGATAATCTTGCTCCTCAAAACTGAAGAATGGAAAATTGAGATGTCTCTAATTAAATGGAGTTCTTAAGAAAATGGTTCATTGTTTATTTATTATTGAGTTTATGCCTTATTCCATGAGATGGAACCAATACCTGATGCTGTTAGTGAGGCTAAGAACTCGATACTAGACAGCTTTTGGACCAAGGGGGACTCTAATACTGTTATTCTGCTACATTAATGTAGCCGCCAGTGGCCACAGGTTACTGTGTTCCTGAAAGAAAAGCTGGGGATGGATGGGAAGGATGGGGAGAGAAATAACAAGTCAAGACAAAGTTCTCTGATCAAGGCTCAACTTCAGTTCTTGAGTCTGAATTTTTTAAGGGTAGAAACCCATCTCCCACTTTGTCAGGATCTCCTCAGGAAAACAAGCTCAACTGCTCAGCTGGTAGTAGCTTCTTGTAGGAAGCTACAGATGTGGCAGGACAATAGTCTTTACCTAGGTCTGAAGACTCCACCCTAGGTGAGAAGACTCCACTCTAGGTAGGCTAGCTGTCTGTGGCAAAACAAGGTCTGACTCAGCCCACTAAAGGCTGGGGGAAGAGCACACATAAACAGGAATAATACAACTCTTAATGACATACTGCTGTACCTACAAAGCAGTGCATTACTTAGCTCACATCAGAGAAGATTCTCCTGCAATTAGTGAGAACTATTACTGAGACCTACATCTGGACAATGCAGTGAGTATGAAACTTTAGAGCACTCCCTCATAAATGGAATTTCTTTACTAACCCTTCTTCTCAAGGTGTGTGTGTGTGTGTGTGTGTGTGTGTGTGTGTGTGTGTGTATGTAAAAGAGGATGCAGATAGATTTTGACATACATGATGGAAGATGACATGGAAACACTGTCTTACAGACACAAAGGGTCTGACATACATATGAATTCACCAAGACTGTGACAAGATTTACAAGACCTACACAATTCAATCCATGTAAGTTCTGATGTGAAGGAGAGGTGGACAAAAGTCCTTCCCATAGATATGAAGATACTCAGAGTTTCATTGTTGGAGAAAGAGAAACATGAAGCTGGGTGGGTTGAGTGAGGAGCTGGGGAGATTTAAATGATGGGAAAGAATGTGATATAAATATATCACATGAAGTTTTCAAAGAAAAATTAATAAATAAAATTTTTTAAGTAGGTAAGCTTGATCAAAGGATAACACACACAAACACACAAAAACACACACAGAAAGGAGGGATGGAGAGGATGGAGGAAGAGAACGAGGAAAAGATACTAAATAATAAATGTAATAAAACTTGAAATTTTTGGTTATCAATTATACATATAATTTATGATATTTTAAAATGGAAATGCAAGGAAACAGAGATAGTTTTTATGTCATTGAACTTTAAATTTAACAAGTAAAGAGAGCAGTACTGAACCTGCCTAGAGATAGAAAACTCGAACTTAGAGAAGGACATTTTTGATGCTAAAACTTGAAAACATGACAGTCACAGGGGAGATGTGATTCTTGGCAAAAGGAAAAGGAAAGGTTTCCTACAAATATGAAGACAGAGGCCACAAGGGTAGAATAATATTTGAAATAAATGTGAGGTTGCAACCAAACATTGAGGACAGTGGTGTTATACACTTTGAAAAATATTCTGTAAGCATCAGGCAGGTTGTAGTACTTGGAGACTGAAGAAAGGATGATGAAATCTTGAAATAAATAAAAAAAAAGATTATTAAATTCCCCCTAAGCAAATCAGTCACTTCTAAACTAGAAATTAATCTTAGAGAGTAGGTTAATTTGGAGCTTAATTATATTCATGAAAATGACCATCTTCTAGAGCTCAGACAACAGAAAATCAAGCTCACTATGTATTTTCTTATGTTTTATAACATCTCATATATGAATATTCTATTTTCCAAATAACATATATAAATTATCAGGCTACCAAGAGGACATGAATACTGTGATTATTCTGCTATTATTTCTACCATAGCATAATGTGTTCTCTTTCTACCAACTATTTATATAAATTACTGCACTCTTAAAGTTAAATGTTATTATATCACTTAACACTTGGACTCCAACATAGAATTATATTATGTACTTTATTAGCTCATTTACCATCTACTATGCTCTATAACTATGCTCTGGAACATGAGATATTTGAGTTTACTCTTTGTAGTAATTTAAGCATCTTTTGGGCTTACCAATTACTATCTCTAAAATTGTTGTGTCATTTTATCAGTTTTTTTTTTAATTAAGTCATTAAAGGTCATTGCATACATTATATGAATATGTACACATATACATAAATGTAACCTGTTCAGTCTGTAAGTAGTGCCTGCATGTATGTTTCTGGGCTGATTATTTATTATTAGACAACCAATTGGTGTACTCTTCCCCAAATAAAACAATTTCTCCCATCCTCATTGTTCCTTAATTGTTCTATTCTTATTTGTAAGGTTGAGACTTTCCCAATCCCACTATGGCATGCCTATTCACCATGAATTTGACAAAAAGCAAAGATAAAGGTGTATGAGAAATTTAGGAGAAAGTAAAAAGAACAGGATAATTATGTAATTATAATTTCAAAAAAAAAGAAATAAAAAAGAAACTTATGTAAATATAAAAAGCAGAGACAAATTATCTCTGATTCAGATAACTCTCAACCAATAATCAGAAATTGTCTGAACATATTTAGATTAGAATCATGTGGCAAAAAGCCTAAGTATAGGATTAGTACTTTTCTAAATATGGGTTTTATATTTCTTCTAGTCCACATAAGGAAGCATGCTATATCTTATGTATTCAAAGAATAAACTACGATTCTAAAAACATCAGATTCTGAAGTCAAATGCCAAAGAACTGTAATATTTCTCTTAAAATTTTCATTATGAACCCTGTGATGTGACTTTGAACATGATTCATTGTACACTATTAGGAAGATATAACTGAAAATAAAGCAAAATAGAGAAGATACTAAATGCTACTGGCATCACATTCAAATTCAGCAAGTATTTATCTGTGTTAATGAATCTTAAAAGATACAATAAATACATTAAAAGCCATAAACTTAAATTATTTACAAAATGTATTTTCAGTTTCTGACATAGTTTTTAATCAGAGATATTGATGTTTTTATAATTCATATGAAGACAGTAGTCATATGTTGTGATGATATTGGAATGTAGAAGTTTCAAATTCTTTGAAACCTATTTCCTTTCAATAGTTGACACCCATATTTGCAAATTTATATAACCTGAACCCTATCAGAAGATATAAACTAATAATTTTAGAGAAAACAAATCATTTTTCTTTCCTCATGTAAAACAACAGTGTTTATGGTAGGCCACTAATAATCTAATAAATGGTAATCAAGTCATTCTATTTTGGCAAGATTGTTCCTTTACTTTTTCAGATAAATATTGCTACAATAACTTAAAAGCTAGAACACATGGGTATTTATGTAACGTTCTTGGTTATTCAGTCAAGATGAATTTTAGCTAGCTTCATTTCATTTCATTTCATTTCATTTCATTTCATTTCATTTCATATTCCCTAAACTCTGACAAAATACTTTCTTATGAAAAAGCTAAGCATTTCCCTTTTATTAGACTTCTCTGAGAAATTCTCTGTGCTGGCCAGTCCCCTCTATTCTGAGATCAGACATTTTCCACACTATTTAGGTAAGTACAGTTACAATAATACAAAAGACTAACAGATTGTCTACACTGCTAGCAATAGCAGCTACAAGATAACTATTTTAATAAAAAAACACATTGTAAGTTGATATTTTATCATCTAAGTAATTGAGAAATGTGAAAAACATGCCTACTAAAAATTTTCTCTTTGGTTTTAATATTTTTTCATACTCGATTTGGTTCTAGTTTGTTAATTATGCACTGAGTATCTGTTACAAATTTAAATTTGGAAGTCTATAATTGTTATATACACTTTAAAAATCTGAATCTCCTCTATGTTTATTATGCTTCCTAAATTTTTCATTTGTTCTTTATTCAATTATAGCTATTTAACTTCTTTTACTCAAGGATTTGTTTTCATTATTATGGTATTCTAATCAAACCACAGCTATTATTATAAAATACTCATGAAACAATGAAGTGAATTTCCAAGCAATACATTTTTTACAAGGGGCATAATTATAACAATTCTTTTTCATAGTGTCATTAATATGTGTGAACACCATAACTTGATAACTTAGATCCAAATATTTAATTACCCAATAACACATTAGGTTATAATTATATATTGATTAATACATGTGGAATTATATGCTAGGTTTAAACCATAAGACACCATATTCAACTGTAATCTGTCATAGATTCGACTCATGATATAAAGATTTAAATTCAATTCAGGATATAGAGATACTGAGTCTCCTTACAGGTACCAGTGTTGTTCAGCTGTCTCTGACCTCTATACTGGCCTCTTGGCTGCCTAATGTCGTTATAAAATTATGAAAGAATAATCAGTTGTCTGCAAATTATAGCAGTTACACTGTGCATAGCCATTATCTGTTCTACAAGTGCCATTTCTTTTGAGGACAACAACTGTTCTGAATTTTTCATTGTAGTTTTGTTGTAGCTGATGTTTTTATTGTCCATCTTGACACAGGCTATAATTGCCTGGGGAGTAGAACTCCAGTTGAGAAAATGCCTCTATCCAGTGGGGGCATTTCTCTTGGTTAATGACTAACATTGGGACCATGGATTACATGGGATGGTGCCATGACTGGGCAAGTGGCCATGCGTTATTTAGAAAACTAGGGTTGTGAAGGCAAGGTAAGCCCAGGAAAGCAGTGCTCTGATACAGTTTCTGCCTCCAGATCCCAGCCTTGCATCCCTTTCCTGACTTCCTTTTAGGAGGAACTGTGATCAAGAGCATTGAAACTGAACTAAGCACTTTATTTCCCAAAATGCTTTTGGTAATGGTGTGCCACCACAGCAATACAACACAGCAGAGACATATTTTTAAACTGGATATTTTATTTATTTACATTTTAAATATGATCCCCTTTCCCAGTTTTCTCTCTGAAACCCCGCTACCCCATCTCCCCTTACCCAGTTTCTATGAGGGTGCTCCCCCACCCACCAACCCACTCCCCCGTTTGCCATTGGCAAAGGCTGCTTTCAGATAAAGTAACAAGGTAGCATGATCATGAAAGAGACCATGTGTCAGGAAAGTTTAAAAAATTGACTATGTGTCTTAACACACTGTTTAATGCCAGTTTTATATGAATTATTTGATGCACATGATGAAGAATCTCAGACTAATATCTCATAAGAACCATCTTATAAAATCGCATAGTAGTGAAGAATAAAAATTATTTGAATCTCTAAGATATTATGTATCAGTGCTGTTTCTTATGCAATACCAAGTTAGTGAGACATCTTATGAAAACAGTGATATTAGAAAGAGATTGCCCCACACCTTCCTACAGTGCAATAACTGGGAACAGGTACACAGACAGCATAAGTGAGTCTTCATATCAGTAATACGGAACTAATGATCTAGCATCATTCTAATTGTCATGGATTGAGTCAGGTTTCTGAATACCTTTATATTCTAGAGTTTTCTATTATAAAATAAAATAGATAATTGTAAAACTTTTCTATCTTCTGGTAGTATTTCTATTATCTTTACCTTGTAAATTTCTGATATCTAGGGTTTATTCCAAAAATACAAATCATAAGATTGACATTGACTTTGCAGTTATGGAACATGCAGTGATATACAATATATTTATCATCCTTTTTTCTGTATTTTGAATGGTTTTAAAAGTTCCACAAAGAAACTGTAAAAGATTTATTATATTAAGCCAATTTAAATTAATTATTACTGATTTTTTACATATGTTAGGACTTATGTGATAAACAGTCTGAAAGTAATAAGAATACCAGTAGAAAATCAAAAAGATCAAATGGAATAAAGACTATTCAAGGTTACATTCAAAAGAATCATTTTCCAACAAAGTATATCTTAAATATATCAGCAAGGAGGCATTAAATTACAGTCGCAGAGCAGAGAAACAGACTGAGCATGATATAACCTTGAAAGATTTTGGTGTAGTTTACAATATGGTTCAATGAATTCAGAGAGGAAGTTGACTGAAGGCCCTACATTCTTACAATTGCCTATTCAAACCTATATTTCTAAAACCTATTTTCCCATTTTTGTTCATCAAGGTTTTGTAGAAAGAGCCTACATACCTATGCAATGTATTAGAAAAGCTCATTCCTGCATTACCCATTGAAAATTGAACCAAAAATTTAAATTCATTTCATGACTGAGACTTCATGAAATCATGTGGCCTAAATATTTCCTTACGATGTGGAATGGACAAAATTACCCAAATAAAATTTTTCTTAGTGTATATGAGCCAACTTGTAAACTTGTGAGAAACATATTCTGTGTGTCATTGGATAAGTTCATCCATGTTCATAAACAGTGTAAAGTAATTGAGGAAAAAGGACGATACAAATCATCAAAAATTGATATGACTAAAAATTACCCTGATAATTATCCTGGAGAACAGATTTGCTTAAAGACCAAACAAAGAAATTATTTTAAAATTCACAGTTGTTTCTGTGACAATGTTTAAAATTACCTGAATTTGAGCCAATACTATACAGTTATATTCATGGCCATAGTCAATAGCATCAAGAAAGATGTGCTTTCCAACAGGCACATTTATTCATTCTTGTAGATTTTCTGTTTTCCCCAAATTTGTGTGAGACTAAATGTAGGTGTTCAAAATTCTACAGCCAAGTCTTTATGGATCACTATATGTACACTGCGTAAATGATAGTACACGCCATTCTGAAATTCAGAGAAGAGGGTCATTTGTTCTCTCTGGACAACAAGAGGCTCAGCCTCTATTAACAGCTGAAAGAAACATACCAGACTGAACACATATACGCATATGTGTTAGTGCAAATTTAAAAATGTCAGTTTTTTTTTTCTAACCCAGCTAGCTCCCACATGTTTGAGACAGACTCTTAGATTTAGTCAAGCTTTAAGGCACAATAACTGAGCAGATTTTAATCTATTCTAATCATTTAAACTAAGCTGGCTCTTTTCCAGAGAAAATCGCCGAAATACTTACATTTTAGTATTGATCTGGCTCTCTCTGTTCCATGTATATTATCATGGTGGCGCCTGGACCCTCACCTGATGGCTGAAAGATTCCTTCTTTCCTTGTTTCTCCTCCCTTGGCTGGGATGTGACGCCCAGCCTTATTATATCCTCTGTCCTGTCATTGGCTGTCCAACTTTTTATTGATCCAACAGAGATAAATGGGGAGCCATGTTTACACCACACTAGGACAGGAGATTCTTAGAATAAGCATCACAATGCCATGTCCAGATTGTAACCAGATATAGGAGCACAGAAATCAGCATTTAATAATACAATTCACAATAACATTATGTTAACACATAAGTCACAATTTGAAACATATTTAAACTTAGCAGATCAATGAGAAATCAACAGTCGTAAAGCCAGTAATGAAAAATCTCCTTACATAATTTCCTCTTTTAACTGTTTACTCTGGTCTCGAATAAAATTAACTACTACTAGCAAGTTTTCAAGATCATCAAAATTCAGGAGGACATTTTTCTCTTTTCTAGGTGCTTTTCTCGTTTCTAGCATGCTTTTTCACCTTAGGTAAAACATTTTTCTTTTAGAGAAGTTTTTTTTTGAAACAATGCATTTTGGACTTTTACTTTATTATTTCATTATTTTAAATGATATGATCATCATAATAAATTTCTTCTACCTGAAAATTAGTTTTTATTGGATATTTTTATTAATAATTTTATTTATTTACATTTCAGATGATATCCTTTTTCCCAGTTACCCCTCCACAGCCCTCCTCCCATTCACCCTCTCCCCCCTTCCCATTGCCTCCATGAATGTGCTCCACTACCTACTCACCCACTCCTGCCTCACTACTCTAGCATCCCCCTATGCTAGGGCATCAAGCCTCCACAGAACCAAGGGCTTCTCCTCCCATTGATGTCAGATAAGGTTATCCTCTGCTACATATGCAGCTGGAGCCCTGGAGCCCTCCATGTGTACTCTGTTTGGTGGTTTAGTTTCTGGGCACTCTGGGTGTTCCTGTTAACTTTATTTGTTTTTTTTTTTAATATCAACCACATTTTAATTCTTTGAGAATTCTATACAATATGTTTTAGTTAAATTCATCCTCAGCTATTCTTCTTAATTCATCCCAGATTCAGATTTCCCTTCAAGGTCACATACCCTTTTAAATAAAAATTGAAAAAAAATTAATTTACTAACCCATCATCTCTAATTTTGGCTGTTCCTTTTCATCAGAATGGCAGGGCATTTACTGGACAGTGGTACAAGGAGCAGCTACATCTTTAAAGAAAATTACCTCCTCCAACCCTGAACCCATCAAATCACTGTCAATTGCTCTTTGGTTTGGGGTGGGAGTCTGTGAATTCCGTGCTAGGATGTTGCCTGTCTGGATTTGGCGAAGGTCTTCTGCAGGCAGCACAGATGCTGTGAGTTCCGGAGTGAGGCAATCCTCTCATGCAGAAGGTACTTCTCCCCTCATGGTTTCATTTTTAAGGCAATGCTTAATCTGAGTGCTGATTAGACTGAAATAAAGCTCTGGTTTTCCATTACTTTTTATGTTATTTTTCAATCTCTAGTCATCTGTTACTCAAGTGTTAATTTAATTTAATGTAAAATTATGTACATATGGCTCTAGGTTAGTTATTATGATGCTTACAAATAAATATGAAGGAGAAAGAAAAATAAGTGCAGAAATAAAGCCTAGCTGATAGATTATATAGGTGAACAACGGATTGACTGTTTATATAGATTAATCACTGGATTGACTGTTTCCTCTTTGTTATTAATGGATGGAAGGAATGCCATGGTTTAAAAGCAATAAGATTTGAGGTGGACACTATGGAAAGTGCTTTTTGCTAGAGAATAGCAACTTGAACAATAATCAAAAACAAAAAATTAGAAAGGTTTTAATTAAATTAATTGTTTTTTCTTTTCCTGTCCTTTTGACAGACCAGTTGTCATTTCCTATGAGCGTATATGTTTTAACTGTAAATGTCAAAAAGAATCATGACTCTAAATTTGTCCTAGTGATGCAGAGGTGAGGTGGACATGAATTCTGGATTTTTCGCTCAGTACTCACATTATTTTCTCCGGCATAGAGGGAATGGTGTTCGTGAAATTTGGTGTATTTGTTAATCTCAAAGAGATTCAGGGCCAGTGCTTCTTTTGTCTTGATAAGAATCTTTTTTTTTTTTTTTTTTTTTTTTAAGTGTCTCTCTCTCTCTCTCTCTCTCTCTCTCTCTCTCTCTCTCTCTCCCTGATTCAAGTTTGAAAAATACATCCTGTTTTAGGGTTAAACTTTTACCAGTGATCAAAAGTTAAAAAGTGATTTCAATCGAGTTTTGTTGTTGTT
>NC_034608.1:75046886-75053059 GCF_900095145.1 Mus pahari | reverse complement strand
TCTCTCTCTCTCTCTCTCTCTCTCTCTCTGTGTGTGTGTGTGTGTGTGTGTGTGTGTGTGTGTGTGTGTGTGTGTCTGTACTTCCCATATTTTTTTCCTGGTGTGGAATTATTTATTTCCTGTTTTTTCTTATGTAGTTAAACTCCATTTGTTGCAGTTCTCCTTCAAGTGTTTTCTTTAGGCCTGAGTTTGAGGGTAGATTTATTATTGTTTAAATGGCTTTGCCTTGGAATATCTTGTTATCTCCATCTGTGAGATTGACAGTGTTGCTGGGTTAAGCAGTCTTGGTTAGCAACTGTGGTTTCTTAGACGCTATAATACGACTGTTCACATTCTTCTAGTTTATACAGTCTTTGTGGAAAAGTTTTGTGTAATTCTTTTATGTCTGTCTTTTTATGTTTCTTGGCTTTTTTCCTTTGCAGCTTTTAATATTCTTTCTTTCTTCTGTGGATTTTGTGTTCTGATTATTATGCAGTGGGATAATTTTTTTTTTTTTTTGGTCCAATCTAACTGGTGTTCTGTAAGCTTCTTCTATGCTTATAGGCATCTCTTCAGGTTGGCAAATTTTCTCTATGATTTTGTTGAAAATATTTTCCGGTTCTTGGAGATGGGACTCTTCACCTTTTATTCCTATTATACTTAGGTTACGTCTTTTCATATATCCCAGATTTTCTGGTTGTTTTGTGTCAGGATTTTTTTTAGATTTAACCTTTCCTTTGACGGGTGTACCCATTTCTTCTATTGTGTCTTCTATGCCTGAGGTTCTCTTCCATTTCTTATATTCTGTTGGTGATGACTTCACCTGTTACTCCTGTTCTCTTTCCTAGGATTTTTATTTGTAAATCCATTCAGGACTCCCTTGTGCTGTCTTCGCTACTTCTATTTCAACTTTCATGTCTTAAAGAGTTTTATTCATCTCCTTCACCTGTTTAATTGTATTTTCCTGTGTTTCTTTAAGGGATTTACTACTTTGCTCTTTAAAGGCCTCTATCTGTTTGATTTTATTTTTCTGTATTTCTTTGAAGGATTTATTCATTTCCTCATTAGAGGCTTCTATCATCTTTAGGAGATTGGACTTAAGGTAATTTTCTTGTGCTTCAGTTGTGTTAGAATATTCAGGACTTTTGTAATGAAATATACTATACTCTGAAGCATCCTTGGAGCCCTGGAGATGATTGTTTTTGTTCTTATGCGAGTCTTTAGCCATATGGTTGTCCCTGGATGCCTGGGTGTTCCAGGTATTGAGAAGGCAAGCCTAATCTCAATGTTTTCCCTGCAGGTGGGATGTTCTGGATGTAGCAGGGCTGGATGTTCCTTGTTTGGCAGGCCTCATGAAGGCAGAGACAGCAGTGGCCCTACAATGGAGTGGGGGAGGGAGAGATTCCTTTGACTAACTCAGGGGACTTGGCATGTCCTGTGGGGCAGGCTAGGAATTGGAGGAATGAATCTAACCTGGTTTTTCCTTGTTTGGTGGGTTGGATGTTACGTCAAGGGGATATATTTTTAAGCTTAAGTTCCAATAATAGTAAAAAAAACACATAAAATTAATCATATGTTTATTGTGTGGCTTAGTAATTTTATGTATATGCACATTGTTGGGGAATCAATTTCCAGAATGTCTTTATTGTGTAAAATGGAAACTGTATTAAATCAATAAGTTTCTATTTCTTTCCTAACTACTTTCATTTTTTTGTTGTTATTTAACTATTTTGGATACTTCATATAACAACTTCAGTAACTATTGGCATATAAATCTATCTTTTGAATGTGACTAAAATCTAAACAAAGCAAAACTCTACTGCTACTCACAAATCATTAAAATGAAGAAGTATAATATGAAATAAACTGACCCAAGTGATTCCAGAGTTTACAGCATTCTGCCTGGTTTCTGTTTCAAGTAATACTCATGCATTTAACTTGAACTATATTTTATGTTTTTGTTTAAAAAAAAATCTAAATTTAATTTAATGCACCTAAAGCTTTCCTGAATTGTATTGAATTCCTTTTTGTTTTTGAAGAAATTCTTTCTTCAGGAAAGAATTGTGATACAGTTTTAAGTAAAACATTTTTTTTCAATTTTTTATTAGATATTTTCTTCATTTACATTTCAAATGCTATCCTGAAAGTACCCTATACCCTCCCCCTGTCCTGCTCCCCTACCCACCCACTCCCTTTTCTTGGCCCTGGCCTTCCCTTGTACTGGGACATATAAAGTTTGCAAGACCTAGGGGCCTTTCTCCCAATGATGACTGACTAGGTCAACTTCTGCTACATATGCAGCTAGAGACACAGCTGTGGGGGTACGGGTTAGTTTAAAAATGAACCTAATATCCATTAAAATTACAAGTTTATCACATAACAAATAATAGAAAATTTTAGATTTTGATCCCCTGGAATAATATATCAGTGTCTCTAAAATGTAAGTATATAAGCATCTGCCATGAAGGTATTGGTCACTACTCTCCTTTAACACTTGGCTTAAGATTTTTATTTTTGTTTTGGGGCTTTTGCTGATGCTTTTGTTTTTGTTTATGTTTGTTTGTTTATATATTTTATATCTGGACTTTACCCAAAAGCTTTTCATGGGTTGCTTCATTTTGCCCTTGTCTAATCCAAATGCATACAAGTTAATAAAACACTAAAATCTTTAAGGGAAGTGTCTTAAAAAATGATTAAATGTTTTTCTCTCTTTCTTGATTATTTATGAATCACCTGTACTGTCAACCATCCCATAAACTCCTCAGTTTTACAAAGATATTTTCCTGTTATATCTTGACTGATGTTCTGCCATCCTTGCATAAGCATAGCATGCTAAGTGTCTTACAGTCTCAATTATGAATGTCAGGGTAGTTTTGATCACCTTTGAAGGACTGAATGACAAAAATGTTTGACACCATAGTCAAAGTTTTCTTTCTCTTTCCTTTCAGATACCATACAAGCCATATTTTTGAAAATATCTGATCCATTATTCTATAAATATAGCCGGGTACTCAAAAACTATAAATGGCACAAAAATAAATAATAAGTATAGAAAAATAGTAATATTAAAGAAAAAAAGCAGATAAATTCAGATTTCATAGTATTTTATGTTTATGATTTCATATTTATGATCTGGCCAGGAATATACATGGATATTCATAAAAGTTATCAAATATGAACACAGGGAATACAAAGATATATGCAATATTCACATTTATTTCTAAAATGTGTTCAAGTTTACTGAGCTGTTTGCAAAATATCATGTTGATTTAAGAAGCAGAATATTGTCTGTCATATAAACTACCACCTTTAATCAGCAGGTGTTTGCTTCGGGTAGTCATAGCTTCATCCAAAGAGTATTTTTATGTCAGTATCTGTTAAATAGACTGTGTAGAAATCTGGTTCCTGGAGAGAATTTATGGAAATTTTTGCTATCCTGTTGTTTTGAATGGAATCATGTCATGTTTCTTCTTCTTAGTGGAAAGAAAATGTTAGGGTTGTGCTTAGAATGGTACATTTCTCAGGCTCACTAGTTTAAATGTAGTTAAGTTTCCTTTTTGTCACTGAAGTAACAGACAACAGTTGCTATTCAAACTATGATGATACAAGAACCAAAATCAATTTCCAGAATAGAATGTTTTCATTTCCCCATCCATGTAATGTTTTTTTCTTGGAGCTATACTTCATCATCATATCTTCATGCCATCACCAGAAAACATCTCACTGAGCTGAGAAAAATAGTGGTTGGCACGTTAAAGTCCTATATCAGGAGGAAAGACACTTCTCGCTTGCATGTAACCACTGTGAAGATGTTCAAAATCATGTATATGCCTATTCACTCTTACACTGAAAACAGTATTGTAGGCATCCCATTTTAATTTCTATTTAGTACTAGTGTACTAAAACACTCTAGTTTTTACTGTGAAATAAGTATATTGCCAGAGCATTTAGAAAATATGTAATTTACACCTGCAACCTTGAAGTAATTGCATGTTATTTATTTATTTGTTCAATATGTCTCATCTTAAACTCCAAAAAAATGTATTGTAATTTTACTTTGTGAATTTGTCTAACTTCTAAAGCATAGTATTTTACCAAAGGTGTCTTAGTAAATGTCAAAATATGAAGGTTCAAACCAGTTAAAATCCAAAGAGTAGGAAATATGGACATGAAGCCCCTCCTGGTCCCCCTGTTCCTCCCCTCAAAGCTCTAGCAGACCTGAGCCCCTAAGTGTAATTAATCCTCCCAGCCTGGCCTGCTGAGAAAAATAAAATAAAAATATATATAGATATATTAGAAAACTGTTCATAACTTGCATAAAAGTGTTAAGATTTGGATGAAACTTGGAGAGTTTGTAGGAAATAAGCCTACTGTTCTTCTAACGCTGATATTCCACTATGGTGACTGTTCATATCCTGGTTACCAATCATACTCAAGAAAGTGAGGTCCCTTGCTTGCCTAGGCATCACGATACCTTGGCTTTTTGCACAAGTACTCCATGTATATTCTGAGACCGATAAAAGCTTTCCTTTCCTCAACAGAAGCATCCTTGAAGTTCTTGGGGGTAATAGTAGTTTGGCTTTTATTTATGCATTTGATGGGCATGTAAATTTGTCTTTTCTGTCAATTCTTTCAGAAGTCACCCTTGTTAAACAGAGAGAATAATCTATGCTTGTGGTTTCTCCGGCGATATGACCTGGAAAGTTCACTGGCCCTTCATCATCCTCACTGAAGCTTAGCTCCACAGTTGGTGTCACAAAGTTCCTAGTCCTACCCTCACTGATCATACCAGCATGTCCCCTTCACTTGGTAGAGGGGAATAGGCACACCCCTTTTTGCCTTCTTCCAACACCCTGTCTTTCATTTTCAGAATTACCGCTTTCAACTTCACTCAATGCTTCTTCCATGTAATCATCACTTGAATCAGAAAGAAAAAGGTAATCTTTGCTAAATTCTCCCTCATTAATCTCCAAATTCTGTAAAATATCCACCACTTGTGCTAGACTGAGAAGCAAGTTGACCTTGCACGTTTATCTGTTTAAGTACTAAGTTCATTACTTGCTGTCTTCGTGGTCAAATTTCCCTGAAATAATTTCAAAATACAATGAAAGCATACAGTTGCAATCAGCTGACATCATGGTAGCAGGGTTGGCTGTTATTTTTAGCTCTTGGTAGCTAGGCATTTGCTCTTCCTGCTCTACTGGGAACTTGGTATTACAGATATTTATGTCATTCCCAGTATAGCAGGAACTTGGTCTGGTATGGATAATGAAGAAGGTATTGGCAAGTGATTCTTCCTGAGAAGGGGAAATAAGTTTTCTCCAATGCAGAGTCACCGAATTCTTAACCACACTCTAGGGCCAGCCCAGTTCCCAGGAGCAACTGGGAATAGGAAACATACTCCGTGTATGCTTTTGTTTCGTTTTGAGTTGGTATTTTGAATCATTTTTTGCTTGTTTGTTTGTTTTGATTTTTGTTATTTATTTTTTCAAAGAGAACATGAAGTTTTCTATCAAATGAAAGTAAGCAGAGGATCTGGGAGAAGTTGGGAGAGGAAGAAGAATATAAGGTAAATATATTGTAGGATTTAAAAAAATTAATGAATTGTTTTTAAAAATTAGAAATACAGAACTCTATACCTTCAAATAAACTCTGAGTAAATATATTGTTCTATTTCACAGTTATTGGGATGGTTTTAAAATTTAAAGTAATGAAGGAACAGATGTATTCCTAAAGGTCTGGATAAGGTGTAACTAAGTGTTCATGTAAGTAACACACATTATCAGAAAGTCTTGCAATTGTGGAATGTTTTGTTTTCCTCTTTATGGTATCTTTTCTGTTTTCCATCTACTGCTATGCAAAAACAGTCAACTTATTTTTTTTATTATTATTTTCTTTATTTACATTTCAAATGCTGTCCCGAAAGTTCCCTATACCCCCCACCACACCCCTGCTCCCCTACCCACCCACTCCCACTACTTGGACCAGGCCTTCCCATGTGATGGGTCATATAAAGTTTGCAAGACTAAGGGGCCTCTCTTCCCAGTGATGGCCGATTAGGCCATCTTCTGCTACATATGCAGCTAGATTCACAAGACTGGTTAGTTCATATTGTTGTTCCACCTACAGGGTTGCAGCCCCCTTCAGCTCCTTGGGTACTTTCTCTAGCTCCTCCATTGGGGACCCTGTGTTCC
>NC_034608.1:75041766-75044811 GCF_900095145.1 Mus pahari | reverse complement strand
ACCATGCCTGACCTTAAGCTGTACTACGGAGCAATTGTGATAAAAACCGCATGGTACTGGTACAGCAACAGACAAGTAGATCAATGGAATAGAATTGAAGATCCAGAAATGAATCCACACACCTATGGTCACTTGATTTTTGACAAGGGGACTAAAACCATCCAATGGAAAAAACACAGCATTTTCAACAAATGGTGCTGGCACAACTGGCGGCTATCATGTAGAAGAATGAGAACTGATCCATTCTTATCTCCTTGTAAAAAGCTCAAGTCTAAGTGGATCAAAGACCTCCAGATAAAACCAGAGACACTGAAATTGATAGAGGAGAAAGTGGGGGAAAACCTCGAAGATATGGAAACAGTCAACTTATAACAGGGACATCTTTATTTAGCTTATACATTCAGGTCATACTCCATCACTGAGAAGAGTCATGACAGGAATCCTTGCAGGGCATCTAAAACAACTTTGCTTGCAATTGCACACAGCTTTAGTTCTAGCCAGGGAACTCATTCACAGTTAAAGAAGTAGAGGAGAAATTACAAATGAGTGCTCCTTGTTCAGAGGATCATGCTTCATGAGCTTTTTTATTTAGCCCAGAACCACATTTTTTAGCGATAGTCCTGTCCACAGTGGCCTGGACCCTTCTGCATAAATTAACAACGAATATATTGCCCTACAGACACATTCACAGGCCAATATGATCAAGGTAATCCCTTTACTGAGACTGCCTTATCACATGATGATAGGCTATGCCAATTTGAAACCCAAAGCACGAAGGAGCAACATCTATGACTACGTCATTTGTAGTAATATTCCATTTCATAAAATGTGTAATTCTTTTATTAAAAAGTTATGTGCCTAGTCTTATAGTAACTAGTTATGCTGTGTTTGGTTGGCATCCCAGGGATCTCTGCTCTTTTCTGGAAGGAAATGGAGGAGGAGTGGATCTGGGGGAGAAGGGAGGTAGCAAGTTGGAGGAATGGAGGGAAGGGGAAATGTGGTTAAGATTCAATGTATGAAAAAAATTACACACACACACACACACACACATATAAAGTAAACAACTTGAATGCCTGTTTTCACTAAGTTATTGAAACACATATATCATATATTTATATCATATATAAACATACATCATATATGTGAACACATATATAACTATAACCTGCTGTGACTATTTAGAGTACCTCATACGTATTTTTAGGGCTGACCACTTGGTATTGGATGGCCACTAAGGAGCTCATTCTTAGAGAAGAACAATTCTCCTTCACTTAGCAGTCATTAATCACCTTTTGCTTGAGATTTCCCACATCTCCTTGAGATATCAACTGGAGCTTTCATTGCTCAGGTCATGGTTAGGCAGCCATATTGTTGACATTGTATGGGTGTAGCTTCCTATTCATATCTATAAGACACACTCCTATACCTGATTCTTTGGCTCTTACAGACTTTCTGCACTCTCCTGAGATGCCTACTGAACCTTGCCTGTTAGGATTCTATTGTGATGTATCAATTGGGAAATGGGTACCCCATGTTTACTCATTTCTCTGCATTTTAACCAGTTTTGGCTTTCTGTAATGGTCTTTATCTGCTCAAAATAGAAGCTTCTTTGATGAGGGGTGAGAAATGTCCTTACGTCGTGTATAAAGTTTAATATTTAGAGTGCAGTTAGGAATTACATTCTTTCAAGAAACTGACAATACTAGGTTCTCTTCTAGGATCCATGACCGCATATAACCACAGAAAAATGGCTATGGTCACAACAGTAAGCATGGATTCATTCCTATAGAGTGGCTCATGAGAACAATTAGACAGTTGTTGGTTACTACTAAGGTGCCTTTATTGTACTTTGCCATGCATGTTCTCAGAGTGGCCATGTTGTGGTGGTTTGTAGGTGTTTCAGCTAAGTAGGACTATTAACTGCTTTTTTGGTAGCTTGCACAGTGTTTTTGTTTACTATAAAAGCTAGTCCTTAGGAAGAGGCTTCCAGTTTGATTCTTACATGACTTATCTAAAAGAAATGCATAATGTTTTCAGTACTAGAAACGTTTCCTGAACTTCTCAGTAAAGGTTGGTAATAGGGTTTTAGTTAGTGTATAGTCTTAGAGAGAGTATTATCACCACAACTGACATTACTTTATTTAAACACACACACACACACACACACACACACACACACACACACACACCACACCACATCACACACACATACTTAGATTTACTTGTGCAATTTTAGGAAGATATAAAATAATTTGATTACTTCTGGCATTTTTGAACATCCTTGGTGTTTCATACTTCATCTCCCTCCTTCTCTTTCTGTATTGTTGTCCACCTTCCCCCACTAAAGCCCCACCTCCATTTCCCTATCAAATTGCTTATATCTTGCTATTCTCATCTATAGAGTTATTGCCAACTACATCTCCCTTTCTGTAAACTCACATCTGAGGATTTCATATTATTTGATAGTCATAGAACTCAGGAAGCTAGGCATTCATTTCAAAGACAAAACAAGAAGGTAATATACTGGAAGATGTGAAAAAATATCTATAATTATACAGAAACTGAAATCTTTACAAAAACTGTTTGTAAACCTCAGCTACCACAAGAAAATACTTTGACTGCATAGTTTTAACATAGAAATCTATGATGTATCAGGTCTGGAAGATAAAGTTTAGGTGAGGATCTCAGAATAAAGCACTGGTGAGCACCTTTTTTCTACACAAGTTCCCATCCTTGATACATGTCCTAAAATTAAAAAAAAAAAAAAAAAAGCAAGAATACCACATTCTCTGTCTGATATCCATTTTAAACATTTTTCTATACCTCTTCATGTAGGCAACATGCATGTTGAAATCAAATATCATCTTGTGGTAATAATTTGTCTCCATCTACTCTAGAGGTAACACAGACTGAACTCAGGTCTTGGCACTTGGCAGCAAGTCTTTTATCTGCTAAGTCATCTAATTAGGTCCAATATCTATCTATCTATCTATCTATCTATCTATCTATCTATCTATCTATCTATCTATCTATCTATCTATCTAT
>NC_034608.1:75039553-75041083 GCF_900095145.1 Mus pahari | reverse complement strand
CCTCCCTCCCTCCCTCCCTCCCTTCCTACCTTCCTTCCTTCCTTCCTTTTCTCTAATGACACTCAGTAGAGCCTCCTCACTCATTTGCACTTAACTGACTATGACAGTTCTAATTCCAAACATCATTGTATTGGAAGATAATTAATTCAGCCAGATATTTTGCAAGTATAGTTGTTAAATCAAAC
This sequence comes from Mus pahari, assembly GCF_900095145.1. NCBI lineage: Eukaryota > Metazoa > Chordata > Mammalia > Rodentia > Muridae > Mus > Mus pahari. Next base: position 75,040,898 of record NC_034608.1, on the reverse strand, counting down.
ATAAGATCACATGTTTGGCTGGCAGTTGCCAACCTTACAAGTTTTTTTTAAACTTTACCTCCCCTATTTTCAACAAAAGCAGTACCTCAAATCTTGGGTGAACTGTAGGTTACTGATAATTTATTGAAAGCAATTTCAAGCCAAGAGAATAAATAATGTTTATATCAAAAGCAGCCATCATTCAAATATTAATTTATGATTCTTCTGAGATCATACATAATCTCAAAATTGCAAATTCCAGATAGCATAGAATCAATTTAAATATTCATTCAAAATATTGCTTAAAGTTTATTTAGTATATTCTGTTTGATGTATAAAGGAAATGAGGCTTTAGAAAGCAGTTGTCAAAATCCTCATTTATTATTATTATTTTAAACTGAAGCAGCTGGAAAATGCTGTCAATTACTCAAAGTTAATATGGTGACTTTGCACAGAACACCCCTACTGGGTAAGTAAATGAGAACAACATGCAAATTAACTGAATATCTCACTGTCTGAAGAGAAGGAAGGACAATTTCTGGTTTATCACATTTTTGAAGGGGGAATTTGAGAGTTCTTTTGACAAAAGAAAACTTTACCTTTTTACTTTAGTTTTGATCTATGCACAATGAGCAATAGAGGGGTAGTTTGATAAAAAGGAACTGCTATTAGCAGAACCACCTGTCAACTGAACAGGAGTGAAAGATCAGAATCTGTCAATCAGAAAGATCTGCTACTGGTGAAATTTAAATGAAGGGGCCTGGGGAGTAAGTTGCTGGTCAGAGAGAGGCATTCTGCATTTCTTTGACACAGTCACCGTGTCCCTTCACTGATCAGAAGCTTACTTGACTCAGTGGAGAAGTAATCTTGTTCTGTGCATTATTCCCTTGAACTGGATGAGTTGGCTCCATTTGGATGTATCTATTCCTTGAAAAACTCATTTCAAACCATCCTTGACAAAGATCTAGAGCATTTCCTATAAAGACACTGTTATTTAATGAAATTATGCTCACTGTATCTAGCATGTAGATAGATTTTACTGCTTGGTTTTTTGTGTTTTTTATCTAATATTGAAGATTGCAATTAATGGTATTTCTTTTGTGGGGATGGCTGTCTTAGTTGTTTGAAATTATCTCAACTGAGGTATGAGGATCTTACTTAGCTTCACTTACATATATCATAGCTGCTCATTTAAAATACAACCTTATGCTCTCTTGCCTTTAATCTCTCAAATATAATATCCTAGTATGTGATATAGTCTGAAACTCAAACACTCAAACACATACACATATATATGTATATATGTATGTATTTATATGTGTGTGTATATATATATATATATATATATATATATATATATATATAT
>NC_034608.1:75025578-75039333 GCF_900095145.1 Mus pahari | reverse complement strand
TGTGTGTGTGTGTGTGTGTGTGTGTGTGTGTGTGTGTGCTTGCATGAGCATGAGAATGCTGCTCAGTGTGGAGGTCTGAGATTGAATCTCAGGATTCAGCTCTGTGTCCAAGAAGAAATCTACATTTGTAACCAAAAACTGAACATCAAACCGTATGATCTATCCCATTGGTTCTAAATCAGGTGTTTCTTTATATTTGGACTTTATGTTTGTTATAGTGTTATTAATTTTTGCTTTATTTTTTATTTTGAAATAAAATTTTTGTTCCTTATTTTATCTATTTATATAATTTTTAAATTACATTTTTAAAATAAAAACAAAAACAGTATTACTCCTTTTTTCTACTTATTTATAATATTCTTTCAAACTTTTCATTTTTCTTTCTTAACTTGCACATGTTTATCTTCCCTTTTTGTTCTCAAGGCCATCCTTAATTACACTCATTTATTATGTTTGCTTTGGACCTAAGTAAAATATAAAATCATAACACACAGACTCTATATTTTTATCGTGTTTTTATTTGTCAGTCACTGGTAACCTATGAATTGACTTGAATGCATTTGTTTTGTTTGTTTGTGTCATGTTCATTTGGTCTCACAGCTATGCCAGTGGTTAGTTTCCTTCTCATTTAAGGGTACTAGGGATTGGACCCTGAAAGGTAGGTTCCTTATTGTAAAGGCACCCATAAAAAAATCTTAGGAGCTTTTCAACACACAAGATACACTAATAATAATACAGGAGCAACAAACCCAAGACACAACAATGCCTCCAAGGGGTTCTAAGCTTTTAATTATAAAATCCATAGATATTTGAGATGGTTGAAATGCCAGACCAAGAATTAAAATGTTTATTAGAAATATTCAAAGATTAAACATGTACAAAGATGAATAAAGAAAAGAAATTGAATCAAGACATCTAAAATAAACTAGTAGTACCAAACAGAAAGTCTATAACATAGAAGGAAAACTCAGCAATGGAATTGAGATCTTAAAAACCCAAAATAACCCCCCNCCAAAAAAAAAAAAAAAATCAAATAAAACAGTCATTGGATCTCTTGAAATAGAATATTTGGGGCTGAAAATAATTGAACAAGTTTTGCATTCAGACATCAATAAAAGCAGGGGAAAAAGTAAATTACAAAAATCAAAAGACAAAAAAACAGGTATGACCACAACATCCAATACATCTGCTAAAGAAACTATACACAATACTCCAAGGGGTAGAATAAGAAGCTGAGATTAAAAAACTAAAGATGTAGGCCACAAATTTAATGAAGCTACAGCAGAAAAATTTCCAAATACAGGAAAAGGAATTGGCATCCAAGCATAAGAGGCATTTAGAAGGTAAACCACAGAAAAATTTCTCTGTAAAATTGCGGCAGACTATCTCCTTTTTGGGTCTCCTGTCTGCGTGGAACGGGTCTCTGGTGGCAGATGGGCAAGAATTCTGCAGATGCCAAACAGACCGACATGAAAGAGCATGTAGAATCTGAGTGTATTTTTTTAAATCGAGCATCAAACTTTTTATACAGAACAAACAAGAAAAGCCAGGCAGGGCACATCCACAGAGTCACAGTGACACAAAACAAAGGATTGCATAAAACAAAAGATGGCAGGGGACCAAGCAGCTTAAGGAGGAAGCCAGGTGTAAAGCTAGTCAATAGTTAAACCCACCACCAGGAATTCCAGTAAATGCTTGATTATGATATTCCTTTGGGCCTAGTGAAAAAAACCTGTTTCAGGGGGATTTAAAACCCACCTTTTTGCCAGGCCAATGTATATTCCCTGTCCCCAGTAAACACTCTGCAGACTAGCCCTAGCTCTGTTCTTTGTAATGCCTAATTAGTTTTACTGGTCTTTACTAGAAGTAAATTTTAATGTTAATAAATAGGTAACCTTCTCACTGAATCCTACTGAATTCCAAGCTTGTCGGCTTCACACTGGTGGAGGCTCACCTATGATAAAATTCAATCTTTAAAGGCACTTATAACACTGAAAGAGAGCATACGCCATACTAACGTGCAGATAGGATTTGAGTGTATTGGTTATTGGAATGCCAAGGCTACAGGAGGCTGAGTATCCTTGAAGCTCTTTGCCTCAGGACTGCTTCCAGGTTTCCAAACCTGTAATGCGAGTCACTACTGGAGTGGATGTAGCATAAAATGTCATAGTCAAAAACCTCAAACTGTGAAACATAAAAATGACATTAAAAGATGCAGAAGAAAAGTGCCAGCCACAGAGACAAAAACAATGGGATATCATTAGACCTTACAACAGAAGTCTCCAAATCAAGGAAGATACAGAATAATATATTTCAAACCTAGTAAATAACTTCCTGCCAAGATTATCTTATCCTAAAATATTATATTTAAAATCTAATGGGAAGAAAAGAACATGGAAGACAAGCATAAGCTAACCTAATTTATGACCAAATCTACCTAAGTGTAGAAGACACTAAAAAGAATCTTATACATAGAGGAAGAAGAAAACCTGACTCATAAGATCATAAAAAAGAAAGAAAATATAGAAGACCTAAGAAAGTATTGATCATATCAGTTTCATGAAATCAGCGAGCCCGTAATATGATTAGGAGAGAAAGAAAAGAACTAAGAACAACTGAATTATCCAGGAAAAACAACTAACAGGTTACAGGGCTTAGAAAATCCTTCTCAATAATAATTGTATATTTTTTCTTTTATTAAAAATAGACATTCTTCTAATTACATCTTTCCCCCCAGGCACTTCCATTTCCTCCCCACCTTTCCACCCATCAGGAAATAAAACTTTTTGATATCTCATTGAAAAACAAGTAAGCTTCTAAGTGATAAGAAGAAGAAGAAGAAAAAACAAAGTAAATAAAAAAGAAACAAATCAGAATATGTGAAGCAAAAAAGTAAAAGGAGCCAAAGGGGAAGCATATAGACACAGTTACACATACACACACTCCAGAAAATCCTCAAACTAGAAGTCCTTGTTTATATGCAGAGAACCTACACAGTGGGAAAACGGCAACAACAAGGAAAGAAAATAAAAAGTGAAAAAGAAAACTTTCCCTGACTTAGTTTATGAGACAAAGAACCTCCTAACAGAAAAGTTTAGTTCTCTGTCTTGGACATCTATGACTGAATACAAGGGCTAGCCTTAGGAGTAGTCTTTCTCCATGGTGATACTGCCTTGGAAAAAGCTAATTTTATTTCTTTTTCTTTCCAAGTGGTTATCAAGTGGATTTAGCTTCTGGTTAGAGATAGGTGTGCGTGTCTACTTCTCTTTTTAGCTCTAGAACCCACCTGTTGCAAACCCATGCATGCAGGACATGTACATGTACATTTTCTGTGTGTTTAAATAGGCACCAATCTTGGTGTGTCTACAAGGTTCTGATTCCTTGATTCCATTCCCTCTGTCTCTTAGACTTTTTCTGCCTCTATTTCAGTAGGGTGCCCTGAACCCTGATGAAGAGATTTGTTGGAGACATCCCTTTTAGATTACCCATTCAGGGCTGAAGATTCCAGAATAGGATTTCTCATTCTGCATATTGTCTGTGGCTCTCCCATCTGCTACAGGAGGAGATTTTCTGATGATGTCTGTGTAAGGTATATATCTATAAGTATAGCAGAATGAAGTTAGCATTCTTTATCACTAGCACAACTGTAGTATTTGGTTTTCCCCTAGATCTCTGTCTTATTTAGTCTAAGTTTCTTGGCACCCAAATAGCATTGGTTATTGGTTTCATCTCAGAGGGTGGACCTCAGATAACATCAAATATTGATTGGTTACTCTCATTGATTTGAGTCATGATTTCACCAGTGTATCTTGCAGGTGGGTCACTCTCTTAGAATGAAGGGTTTGTAGTTGAGTTGGTGAGCTTAATTAGAGGCGTTTAAGAGGTTGTGTAGGAAGCTATTAACTGGAACATAAGCAAAATATCAATAGCAAGAGTACTTAAGGAAAAGATGTCCCCTGCTCCAGAAACCATCACCACTAACAGTTCTTTACAACTTTGAATGAGCCTCTCTCATTTTCAGGATGCAATGCTGAATCTTTAAGTCTTGATTAGACTTGTGCAGATCAACACAGTGCATTCTTGAGTTGTCCAATATCCAGAAGACAATTGCTACATATCTACCCATCCTTTGTTACTTTCTTTCAGCCTCTCTTCTGCAATGTTCTTTGACCCTTGGTGGTTGCTCAGATGATCTCTTGAGGGCAGAGTATTATAACACTATGTGTAATGGCTATTCCTGGTTGTCAACTTGACTATATTTGGAATGAACTACAATCCAGAATTGGAAGACTCACCAGTGAACCTAATCTGGAGACTGGGAGATAGAAGTTTCTGATCTGGATCTTGGTATGGAGATTTTGAGACACAGTGGTGATTGATTCCAGATTAAGACAGGGAGATCTCCGAGTTCAAGGTCATCTGGGATTAAAGGTATGGTGGCACACACCTTTAATCTGGGCTACACCTTCTGCTGGACACCATATAAGGACATGGGAAGAAGGGAGTCTGGCTCTCGCTCTTTTGCCTGCTTGCCTTGTGGGACTAAGCAACTGCTAGATCCTTGGACTTCCATTACAGCTACTACTGAACCATTGTTGGGATTTGGACTGCAGACTGTAAGTCATCAATAAATTCCTTTACTATATAGAGACTATCTGTAAGTTCTGTGACTCTAAAGAACCCTGACTAATACACTATGTATTCTCAGCACTTTGACCAGTTATGTGATTCCTAATGATCTGCTATCTGCTGCAGTAGGAAATACCCCACTAGACCTGTCACTCCCCTAAGTGGATTTCCACTGTTTCAAGTGGAAATTATTTCTGGAGGTAAGGAGAAAGCTAGTTTGCTTTTTGCCTTTTTTCATAGAATGGAACAAACCTAAACAAATATGTATGTAGAAGGTAGTGTGACAATCTATTTAGTAAAACAAGGACAGACAGCATGTTTCCAAGGCTGAGCTTCTCTCTTTGTGTCATTGCCAGATGTCTGAATCTCTAACTCATGGTAATTCTCCCCCCGCCCCCATCTTAGCCTTCTGAAGGAAATGCTCCTAAGTCAGAGCAAAATCACGTTTTTATTTAACTTAGTTTGTTTTACTTTTAGTTTTTTATACAGATTAGCAAAATCAGTAAAACGGAGTGTATTTGCAAACACTGAGAAATAACAAAAAAATAATACTTCGTTGAAATTGATAATGCAAAAAATTGAGGAGAACAATAAGAAATTAAGGAAATTTAAACTATTGTTATCAGGATTTTCATTAATTTGATAAAAATTAAAAATAATTCATCTGATTACTAAGGCACACAAAATATTTTAGATGCAAATGAGTGAATCTGTCCTTTAATTCAAGAAGCTGGTAGAGTGTGTGCTGTTTGAAGCTATTAGTTAATGACAGTGTGGGGGGAGGGGCTGTGAATGTTCTTGGGACTGATGCTGCACTACAATGCAGTTCAATGGTTTACTGCATCACAATATTGCTCTTGAGACTTCTCTCCATCATATCACAGTATGCAATTAATGATCTGCAATTAAACATCTGCAGGACAAAATTTTCATACCGGGTAAATATTTAAACACAATCTATAATTAAATGATATTTACACATTATGTGTTTAGAAATGATGTGGAAATGAGTATTGCATTAGGAGTTTGGTGGACATTACAGTTAATACTAAAAAATGAAATTTTGTGCTTTGTGTTATAGAGTTGGAGGTTACATTGTGATGTACTTAACTTTCCATTCTGATTCCTCCTTGAAATGGAACCAGCTTGAAACATGAAATTAGTTCGTGTGGTCTGTGAATTGTATCCTGGTTATTTGGAGCATTTGGGATAATATCCACTTGTCATTGAGTGCATACCAGGTATGTTCTTTTCTGATTGGGTTTCCTCACTCAGGAGTATATTTTCTAGTTCTATCAATTCGCCTAAGAATTTCATGAATTCATCATCTTTAATAGTTGAGTAGTACTCCATTGTGTAAATGTCCTTCATTTTCTGTATCCATTCCTCTGTTGAAGTATATCTGAATTCTTTCCAGCTCCTGGCTATTATAAATAAGGCTGCTATGAACATAGTAGAGCATGTGTCCTTATTAAATGTTAGAGCATCTTCTGGGTATATGCCCAGGAGTGGTATAGCTGAGTCCCCAGGTAGTACTATATCCTGTTTTCTGAGGAACCGCCAAACTGATTTCCAGAGTGATTTTACCAGCTTGCAATCCCACCAGTAACGGAGGAGTGTTCCTCTTTTTCCACTTCCTCATCAACATCTGTTGTCACATGAGTTTTTGATTTTAGCCATTCTGACTGGTGTGAGGTAGAATCTCAGAGTTGTTTTAATTTGCATTTCCCTGATGACTAAGGATGTTGAACATTTCTTTAGGTGCTTCTTGGCCATTCAATATTGCATCATTGAAAATTCTTTGTTTAGCTCTGTACCCCATTTTTTATTAGAGTTATTTGGTTCTCAGAAATCTATCTTCTTGAGTCCTTTGTATATATTGTATATTAGCCCTCTATCAGATTTAGGACTGGTTAAGATCTTTTCCCAATCTGTTAGTTGCTTTTTCATCCTATTAACAGTGTCCTTTGCCTTACAGAAGCTTTGCAATTTTATAAAGTCCCATTTGATAATTTTTGATATGTGTTGGTTCATTTCTGGGTCTATAAGAAGGAAGACCAAAGTGTGGGTGCTTCGGTCCTTCTTAGAAGGAGAACAAAATACTCACAGGAACTAATATGGAGATAAAATGTTGAGCAAAGACTGAAGAAAAGGCCACCCAGACAGTGTCCCACCTGGGGATTCATCCTATATACAGTTACCAAACCCAGACACCATTTGGATGCCAAGAAGTACATGCTGAAAGGAGCCTGATATGGCTGTCGCCTGACAGGCCCTGCCAGAGCCTTACAAATATAGAGGTGGATGTTTGCAGCCAGCCATTAGACTGAGTGTGGGGTTCCCAATAGAGGAGTTAGAGAAAGGACTGAAGGAGTTGAAGGAGTTTGCAACACCATAGGAAGAAAAACAATATCAACCAACAGATACCCCAGAACTCCCAGGGACTAAGCCTTCAGCAAAGGAGTACACATGGCTCCAGGTGTATAGGAACCAGACCATATATCAATGGGAGGAGAGGAAGGAGTGAGAGATGCCACAGTACAGGGGAATCTAGGACAGGAAGGTGAGATTTGGTGGATAAGTGGAGGAATACCCTCATAGAAGCAGTGGGAAGGAGGATGTAATAAAGTGTTTCTGGGGGTAGGAAAACCGGGAAAGAGGATAGCATTGGAAATGTAAATAAAGAAAATATTCAATTAAAAAAAAAAGAAACTAGTTCATGAATGGAATTTATTTAATTTTAAATTTAATTAAAAGATTGTTTATTTTCTTAATTCATGCTTTTAAAAATGAAATTTGGTTCCTCCATTTGTTTTATTCTGGCAGTAATTGGAGAGATTTTCAAGACCCAAGAGAGGCGGCAGTCTGAGTTATGAAATGAAGAGTCTGACTTCTTAATCACAAAGTGGACAACAGCTACTTTTGAACAGACCATCTATATGGAACAGTAAATGAAATAGAAATTTGATTAGAGTGCATCAATCCTCTGACATCTGGGTGACAAGATCAGAATTTTCATAAAAAGGAATGTCATTCTAATGAGATGAATCAGAATCATTCTCATTAAAAAATGTCTGACAGATTATAGTCAAGTGGTGACATATTTAGGCTAGATCTACTCATTTATTGAGGGAATTACTCTGCCAAACATTTTGATGAGATTCTTATAGTTATAAATCATTAATGCATTTTATCATATTTAAGGTTGGTATCAAGTGGGATAGTATTAGTTATATAAAATGAAAATCAAATTAACAAATCTCTATCAAATGCAAATATCTACATTTTAAAATGGAAGTGTGGTTTTTGACAGAAGATAAAGGACTAAGCCATACACATTGAAGAAATCCCAACATGTCAGGCTCAGCACTTTATCCCCTGAAGTGTGTAATGTGAAGCCTGCCACAGAGTAGTCAGTATTGAAAGAAAATGAGAAGAACTTATTAACCGTAATATCATGAAAGTCATTCATCCTAGTGACTCATGAAACTGTGGCTTAAATTTCTTCATCCTGCTATTAATATGAGAAAAATTACATATGGCTTCTGTCCCCATGAATCCCAAACCACTTAATTTATATGTGATTTTCTTCAAGGAGTCTTTATTGGTACTTCATTTTATGAATTATTTCCAATTATTTTCTTCACCCAGCTTTAAAAAAAAAAAATCAAATTCAAATTAAGAATACAGGCTTTTACTCTCTGTATGGACTTTTGACCTTGCCCAACGTAGATAGCTTTCTATTGTAAATGCATAATACTTGGGTAGAAGAGATCCCCTTGACAGCAGTAAACTTCAGAGTATTTCATCACCTGTGTGTGTATGTATAATAGAGAATAAAACTAAGAAGTTATAAAGTCTCTTATTACATTTTTTCACTCTGATAAACATTCACCTTCCTTCCAAGGTAATTCTCTTTCACTTCTTACACAAAATTCCACAATTATACCAAAGAGTTTCGCTTTTGTGATTCCAAAACTCATCTGGATGACATGAATTCTATTAGCTATGACTTGAGAAGATGAGGAGATAAGATAATGGAAGGGAAAAAAATTCTATGGTATCAGACTTTTAAAAGTGCCATATAACTCTAATATAATGAGACATTTTGTAGCTCTCTTGAAAGATTTTTGTTTTATGAACAGTCTTCAAAGGAATATTATTAAAAGCCTTTGAACATTGTTAGCATGAGTCAAAATACACTTTGGGGAAAAACTTTCCTTCAGCAGTAAAAGATTTAAGGCATTAAAAATGGATTATGTTATTTCAATTATATTTTGCATTCAGTAATAAAGTGAATAGTATTAACTTTGGTTCAAGGATCTTGGAGTTTACGGTCTTCATGTTTCCATTCTTTATCATTGAATAAATTTCTAATAGAGACCCAGAACAATAACTAAGCATGCTAATCATTTAAGCACATTAACAAAGAAAGAGAGACCCTACTAATCTGTCACAAATACTGCAAAAACTGAAGACCAGGGAAGATGGACTCTGCTGTGCTTTATTAAGACATAGGATAACCATGGATGTATCGGTGATGTTTTTAAAAGCTTAGCTTGAGGAGGAGGTGGTGTTGGTGATAGGGCATGCTCCAATAGGACTATCTAGCTTCACTTGGAAAATTATGAAGCTATAATTTTATAGCCTTGTTAGTAATGCTTAATATTTGGAGTTAGTGAGGCCAGAAAATAACTCATTCTGCCTTCATTTTCAGATGCTTCAAGACATGATTAGAAGGGGCAGTTCTAAGGAAGAGAAAGATAGCAAATTAACAGGAGTTTTGGTTGGTTTTACGACATCATCATTAATTATAACAATAGAGGTGAACAGAAGGGTCATATCAAACTGAAGGACAAAATATAAGTCACTATCTCTGTTTCTTATAGTAAGTGAATGTTGAATTAGGTGACTCGTATCATTAAATTAGAATAAGCACACATATTTTAAAATATGTTGGAGATGAAACATATTAGCATATCAATGGGTAATGATGAAGTCAACGTGAGAGATGAAACAAATGAATGAAATAGAAAAAAGAAAGCTGTAATTGTAGAACTAAGTCCTTGAGAACAGGAGAGAGGGCTTTGAGATATGAACATAAACTGTTTGAGAGAAGGACTACTGAAAACCTGCAGAAGATGAATGAGGAAGTCCACAATTAGGCAAAGCCTTTTCTTTTTTAACTATATTTGTGTAACACAGTTAGCAGAAATAGGAGATTTATTTTCAGATTTAAGGAATTAAATATGACTTTATCATGTAGGTGCTTTTCTATTTTAAATTTTAAATAATAATTACAATTAGCTGTAGTTCAGCTTCCAGTGGTAATAAATGAGACAGAAAAACACATGTATTGAAGGGAGAACAAAATCCCAGAGCAAGCACAATTTTGTGAACGAAATAAAATTGTGCTTCTATGTGTCTATTTACAAGTGTTAAGAGTGAATAATTCAGGCCAGAGTTCAATCCATCTTCCCATCATCATCTTTTCTCAGAGTTCCAGAGGAGCTGCTGGAAACAAGGTTGTTAAATTTTAAGCCCAGGAAAGAGAAAACTTGGAAATGTTCAAAAAGAACATAATTTCTTTAACTAAAAATACAGAGAATTCTAGAAACACATTCTGACCTTTAGAATGTCTTCAGGACATAGATAAAAGTTGTTCTTTCCAAGACTGAGTGTAATTATAATTTAAATTATGGCTGAATGTAGCTTACACCTTAAGATATATTAAATCATGATTGACAGAACTTCTAAAGGAGTAAATAATATTTCCATAATTTGTTTAATTATTTAGTCTTCAAAACTTATTGATAAACAATATCTGCAGTAGCAGTTATTTAATTCATATGACTTTGATGTTAATTATTGCCTTAGAAGTAAAATATTTTCAAAGCCACTATGAAAATTTTATTTTAAACATAAAAATCCAGAAAATTATCAAATAATACATATTTAGACAGTAGGTATAATATTAGGATAGACATCTCCCAAATATATGAATGGTTAAGTAGAAAAAAATACAGAATAAAATCACAAAATGCCATTGACCATCCACTATAGTAGTTATTGGTTACCATCAATGAAAGAAAGTCAGTTTTATGAATTTGAAAGGAGATAGAGAAAATGAACGCTTATATATGCTGATGGGAATGCATCATTGTATAACTACCCTGGAAGTCAATTTATTAGTTTCTTAGTAAGTTAAGCACAAAAAATGATATATACATAAGTATATATCTACATATATATGATGTGTATGAATATGGATATGTGTATATATATATATTTTTTATGTATACCTACATGTATATGTATATCTATATCTAACCAATATGCATATGTCTATGTCCATCATATCTGTAGCTATATACATCTATATCTACATCTATGTCTATTTCTCTCTATCTCTAATATCCTTCTCTCTCTCTCTCTCTCTCTCTCTCTCTCTCTCTCTCTCTCTCTCTCGCTCTCTCTGTCTGTCTCTCTCTCTCTCTATCTCTCTCTAATCTATCTATCTATGTTTACATATTGCTGCATTTGGAAGAAAACATATTGTATTATCAATATATCAGCTGTTGAATCATCTTTTCAGCCCTTCCTGTAGTATATTTTTCAACACGGTGTGACATATCTGTACTTATTAAACAAACATTAATAAAAAGCCAAATGAATGGAACATAAGATAATGATAGATACCCAGACTTAATGAATATCATAAAGTAGATATATTAAAACCATAAATAGTACTAACTTTCACAGTTAATCAAACAGAAAAATCATAACAGACTAGGAATCCTGTGAACATGAGTACTTTTATGAGCAATTATCTCAATTTGTTATTTTCTTGTCATGCCTGATTTTTCTAGAAATAAAACAATAGACTAAAAATGCGTGCTCTTACTGACAAAAAGTTCTTATCATAACAAGCTAAATGCCATCATTATAAAATTTGAGGCCAGATCCATTATATTTAATTCTCTTATTTTTATATTATATTTTAATTATATCATGTAACTCTCAAACCTAACATATATCTAACAAAACAATCTAAATCAATAAAGAAATAGTCTTAATTCAGACATTAAGAGTAAATTTCTTTATGCTGAAGGAGGATGCAACCCTATAGGTGGAACAACAATATGAACTAACCAGTACCCCCTGAGCTCGTGTCTCTAGCTGCATATGTAGCAGAAGATGGCCTAATCGGCCATCATTGGGAAGAGAGGCCCCTTGGTCTTGCAAACTTTATATGACCCAGCACATGGGAAAGGCAGGGTCAAAAAGTGGGAGTGGGTGGGGAGGGGAGCAGGGGCGGGGGGAGGTATGGGGAACTTTCGGGATAGCATTTGAAATGTAAATAAAGAAAATACCAAATAAAAAAATAAAAAAATAAAAAAGGAACAAATTCCTTTATTCTCACATTTTCTATTTAAGAAATAGAAATTTTATTTTAAATAAAACGACATTTAAAAAAAAACCTTTATTTTAGTGAAAGATGATATGCCTATGGAATTAATAAGTTTAAAAAAACTATAAAAAAATCACAAAAAAACCATGTAATGATACATCAGTGATAACATGAAAACTAGAGACAAAACATTCTCAAAAGTAGACAGGGAATAATGTCTCTATGCCTCTACCGAAGCACTGCTTTATAAGACAATGGATTTTTCAAGGGACTGTGGAGACTGCATGAAAGGTGCACAGTTTGAAATTGGTAGAAGTCAAGACTGACAGTAGTGAATTTCATCTCCTTAAGGGTTGAAGGGGAAATAAACAATTCCCAAATCAAAACAATATAAAACAAAACAAACAAAATATGGAAGCTTTGTTACAAGTAGACTTGTCATTAAAGGAGGACTATAATAAATTCTTATCAGAAAGAAAAGAAACTACAAAATAAGAAAACTTTAGACAATCAGAATAGAAATAGCAAAATCAAAACAGAAAAACAAAGCAGAAATATAGTTGATCTCAGTAAATGATTATATGTAATATATTTGATAATAGGACTAAAATGCCAATAACACCAGGTACTAAAAATGATGACATTGGAGTAAATAATTTACAGATATTACTCTGAAAGTTAGGTTTGCACAAGTTTACTCAAGTGAGAAAATATCTTTACCCTTGTGGTGTAACATGTGACATTTAAGTATTGTGATACCAGACCAAGCATTCTGAAAACAAAGATCAGTGCTGTTTACCCAATGCACAAAAACCATATTTTGAAAGTCTATAAACATTCAAGTTGAGATCTTGTGAAATTTATTCCAGCAAAAATGAAAAGTCTGTATGTGAGGTGGCTCACACCTATGATCCCAGTACTTAGGGTACAGAAACAGGAGGATTGCCTTAACCTCAACACAAACCAGCTTTATTTGATACCATGTCTCAAGAAAAAGTAAACAATGATTTGAAACTTAGAAAGGCAACAGATGAAACTATAGAAAACACCCCAGGTATATGAACATTAAACATTTACATATATTTGATATTCTGAGCATACCCAATAATGAAAATTATTTTGAGTATGATGAAACCATTTTTTAAGAAATGCCTTGAAAGAGAGCTAAAAAGAAGTAAATAAAAATATATCACATTTATGTATTTATTCAATAAATTAAAATATAAATAAGTAAATAATAAAAATTTAAAATAAAATAAAAAATAAAATAAATAAAAATAAATTTAGAAATATATTTATTTAATAAAATTAAAAGGAAATAATTCAATTAGTATCAAATAGGATAAATCACTTCATGAGGAGCAGCATATCATGTTTCCATGTTGACATTTTACCAAAGATGTCTATACAACCAGGGAAAACCAGGAAAGGGTTTATTTATTTACATTTGAAATGTAAATAAATAAGATATACAATAAGAAAAGAAATGCAGGCTCATATTTAGTTCTAATAAAGAATCTCAAAGACTTTTGTTATTGGAAATTTTTTATTAATGAGATAAAATACCATGACCAAAGCCACCCATGAAATAAAGTATTTTGTTTGCAGTTTTTGGTTCCAGGTTAGAGTACATAACCATCATGGCAGGAAGCTTGGTACCAGGCAGGCAGGGCAGGCAGGCAGGCAGGCAGGGCAGGGCAGGGCAGGGCAGGGCA
>NC_034608.1:75009909-75025174 GCF_900095145.1 Mus pahari | reverse complement strand
GGCAGGGCAGGGCAGGGCAGAGCAGGGCAGGGCAGGCAGGGCAGGGCAAGCAGGGCAGGGCAGGGCAGGGCAGGGCAGACAGTGCAGGGCAGGTAGGGCAGGGCAGGGCAGGGCAGGGCAGGGCAGGGCAGGGCAGGGCAGGGCAGGGCAGACAGGCGTGGAGCTGAAGCAATGCTGAGACCTCCTCTCTTGAAGCTCTAAGAGGAAGCTCAGGGCGAAAGAGTGAGACTGGTGCTAATCTTCTGAAACCCCCAAGCCTATGCCCAGTGTCACACTTGCCCCACGAAGGCCACAACTCTTAACCCTCACCCAAGCACTTTACAGTTTGAGGACCAAGTGTATGGGTTTATGGAGACCTTCCTCATTCACCTTCTCTTTGCTGAACTCCTTTGTAGAAAGTGGGCAAAATCCATGAATGGCATAAAGGGTCTTGCCTTTTAATAAACTCATTGCAGCGTCATTTACCTGCTTCCAATCATTCTGCACAATTATTAACTCCGCAATTCCTAAACTGAATAATTTATAATGTTGTAATCACATGCATCCTAGTAGAATGGTGAACGTTTACTGTGTGTTCTGTATCTAACCGTAGTATGGAGGAGTTTTGTCAAGCATATTCATACTGGATATACTACGTGTTATAGGTAGATTTAGGTGTTGTGTATCAGATGAACATTCATAATCCTTATGTTCAAGTAACCCTTATTTCATTTTAACAACAGTCATTGTACTATTTTATTATCATTTTTGGTATCTTACTTGTCTACTATATAAATTAAAATGTTGTCATTGATTATCTACAGAGAAAAATATAGCATTTAAGTGATAAGACTTGGCAGCAACTAGTTTCCTGCATCTATTGAAATCCTTGTCAATTCATTTCCCAGAGGTAAGAACAGATTACTGTATAATATAGAATACGTCACTGAGAAAAATGGAATTCAGTATTACATGTGGAAATTGAATATTTACCAAGAGGAAAATCCTCTGCTCAACAAATCTGAAATGGTTGAAATGTGGTAACATATAAACTCTCACTCTAATGAATCTGGGCTATACTAAAACAGCAGCAGGTCTATCTCATCTGAAAATTAAGGAAAATATTTTATTTATTTATTTACTTATTTATATGCCAAACACTGGACCCTCCTGATCCCTCTCTCACAGAGTCCCTCCTCTCCCACTCCTCTTCATCTGAGAAAGTGGAAATCATTAGTATCCCCCAACCTTGGCGTATCAAGTCGCTGCATCCTCTCCCATTGAGGTAGCCAATGGAGACTGAACTACATGTCTGCTGCATATGTGGCCAGGGCCTCGTTCTAGCCCTCATATGTTCTTTGATTGATGACTCAGTCTCTGTGAACTCCCAGGGGTCCAGGTTAGTTGGTTCTGTTGGTCTTCCTGTGGGGGTTCCTTCCTCTTCAGGGCCTCAGTCCTTCCCACAACACTTCAATAAGTGTATCTGACCTCCGACCAATGTTTGGCTTATTGGTATCTACATCACTTTCAGTCAGCTGCAGGGTAGAGTGTCTCAGAAGGAAGTTATAATAGATTCCTGTCATGTATGTCCTTTAGGGTCTGAGTTACTACACCCAGGGTGTTACTTTCTAAAAATATTTCAAAGTAAACCATGCTTGTAAGTAATGAATAAATTAAAATTGAAGCTGAAAAATATGCAGAAACTAAAAATAGAAAATACAGTATATCAAGGGAGGTGTAGCTTTGGTCAGCGAGAGTCCCAGGTATTTTTAATGCTGATACAGTAGGGTCACCTAAGTTATGAGCATGAAACTTGCCTTGCTAAAAAATGAGGCCCTTTTGAAAGATGATCCTATTAAATGTCTCTACTCTGAGAAAGCTTTGTTGAGAAATTCTAGCAAATATCCAGATAAAAGTCAGCACTAAGTTTACATAGTTTTCCTTAAGAATTTTGTTTTTGTTTTTTGTGTATGGATGTTTTACCTGCATGAATTTTCCTGCACTCTGTGTATGCAGTTCCCACAGAAGTCAGAAAAGACAATGGATCCTGAGAACCGGTGTTACAAACAGTATTGACCCTCTGTGTCCTAGGAATCAAACCAAAGCCCTTTGCACAATTATATTTAAGATGATAAATAATGATATCTTAAGTTATCTGTGAAATGTAACAGTATAACTCATAGATGAGTCAAAGATGGTGACACATGCCTATACTCCCAGAACTCAGGAGGCGGAAGTAGGAGGATGCTGAGTTCAACACCAGCTTGGGCCATAGTGAATAGCATGACTAAAAATGAACTACAACCCTCAAACTAAGAGTTAAATTAATGTGAGTGTGCAAGAGTTATATAAAGAAGACAACTATAATTACATTAAATATGTATGATACTTAAGTATATATTTAATAAAACCAATTATGCTATGCTTGCATACTGAAAATTATGATTGATTGTTCAAAAGTTATAAATGTTCAAAATAAATGAAAAGACTGATTTGGGGTTGTAGAAACTTCTCCAAGCTGTGTCTTTTTCATTTGTAATCTGCCTCCTTGCCATAAACTACAATAAAAGATTGAAATTTACCTCTATGGTCCCACCAACTTTTGCTAACAAGCTATTGGTATTTCTGATTGGATGCCAATTAAGGGCCTAATGTTGTGTCTGTCTATGTTCAGCACAGTAACATGAACATCTCCAGAGGTCTCCTTGGGTTAAAAATCTCTACCTTCTTTCTTGATCTCATGGTACTTTGCATGAATTACATCCATGTGATATTTTTACAAATAAAGTTCTCCACATGGGCTCTGCTGTTCTGGATGTTTGTGTGCTCCATTGAAATTAGGGTGCCCTCTTTCATGGCAGTTTCTCATAAGAGAAACCCGAGCTATCAAACAGCAACTGTCCCAGAATGCACCTTAATCCTTAGTGATTAATGCAAAGGTAAGAAAGCTTCTTATAAGAAAATAAATATATTGTATTTTATAGCCAAATATTTTTCTTTGCTAGTAGTTACAGTTCTTTAATAATTAAAATTTATTCTTGGTAGATAGATATCCAAAGTCAGCCATCTATCTCTATTCATCTTCAGCAATAACATGATGAAGCCCACTTTAATGAGGGAAGAATATATCAGGAGCAGGGAAGGAAAATATTTCATTTTCACTTATGTTTTTTTTATTAAAACATGTGTATAATTGTTCTAATTGGTGTGATACTACAGTCTACTAGTCATTATTCTTATGGATCAGAGTCAAGAATAAGGTCTTGGTTACCTTTGAGTACAAAAATGAGTAAGCCTTAAATAACATCTTACGTTTCTACATTCCATGCTTACATCCAGAACTTCTGAGTTAAAATGAGTTCTCAAAGCAGATATAAAATGAAACAAAACAAATCTTAGAAGTGGGTTAAAAGCAATAGACTTTTCAAAGAAATTCAGGTGAGAGACTGGGAAAGGAGACACGAGGTAGAAGAGGAACTGCCTGTCAATCAGTTGCAATTTAGGTACGGCCAGAACATAGGATCTTAAACTGTCACTGAGATTTGACTCTTGGGATCCATTCTGGGAGACTCTGGACACTGTGGGTTGTAATTATCTTGGTTTGAGGATTCTCGGTATTCTCCCTTTGTTGAAAGTGACACCAAAGGAAATGTTTGAAATACCTGGTTTTCCAGTGGATGAAGAGGCATAAGGGAACTCCCACAGAGCTGTCCTATCCCACATACAATCATCAGAAGCAGAAAGCTACCAAGAGATTAAAAACTATGTCCTCTTAGCACCAGAAGCATTCTATGTAATCAGTGTCCCCCTATAATGAAATTTGGGTTCCTTATTGTTTTGGTAAATAAAATCAGACATGCTTTATACTGATTTTTACTCTTTATGTTTATTAGATGTATATGCTAATGACTGGCATTTATTAATAAAATTGTAGAAATATATCTTTAATTCAAAAATACATACATATCTTTCATAATGAAAGAAAACGTAATTATTCTTTTGACGCATATTTTATGACAACATTTCATGCCAGGATAGCAGGCATAAATAGCTAAAAAGAAAATCAGCCTGGGAGAATCTGAGAAAGGCAATAAGTAGACAATAAACTTCCAAAAGGTTAATGAGATTCAAGGAAAAGTTTCTTTACTGAGTAAGTAGATAAAAGACTGCGTTTACCTTCTTCTTTATGGATGATAGGATACGGCTCAGTAAAATGAGCAATATTGACATATTTGTAAGACTTTGAAAGGCCATCTCACCAGACAAAGTAGTCAACAGGGTTTATACTGCTCATAAAGGGCAAATCTACATGAGATCTTTCAGAGAAGAACAGGGAATGTCGACTGATTCTTATGCCTTCAGAGTTCATCTTAAAGCTGTATTTATTTCTTGAAGAGTTATTACTTGGGTGTTTTGTTTAAGCTCATATATTACTGAAAAAGGTCTCAATAAATGTTCTCAATGCTATATTTACAAGACACATTTTTTTCAGTTAAGATATCTGTTTTTACAACAAATATTCTTGCCCATTTAATTATGAGTTTTTACTTCATGCAACACAAAGTGAATATATGATCATTATTTATGATATATGAAAAACAGGCTTATAATACTGACATTATTTATAGACTTATAATTCTTCCCTTTATATAAATCTACAAATCTAAAGTAATAGTGAAAATAACTAGAGGATGTAATTCAAATTTTGTCAACCTCTCTAAATAATACCTAGGGAAAAATAACCCTTAATAAAAAGAATCCTTTTGTTTGTTTTGTTACTGTTATTTCTTTGATTTTTTTGTCAAGATTAAGAGAGCCCTGAGCTAGAGACTTTGTTTTATGGAGAGAAATAACTTAAAAGGTATTTGCAGATTTTACCTTTCCAGATTTCAACAACAGAAACCAAATCTTAATGATTTAAGCAATGGTCAATATAAACTCATGGGCTTGGGAACAGGTGCATGGAAATGAATCTCAGGACCACACAGAACACAAAAAAGCTTTAAAGGTTGGTGTATAAAGATCTCAACAAGAGCCTAGTTGTAGCCTTCATTGAGAACTTTGTGTCTGCAACAGGGTATCAATCTGTCTTAGACAGATTGGTTGAATGCTTGGCAGAACAGAAAGGTGAGTCTGAAGATCTGTAGGGCAATGATTCTACAACTTTCCAGTAGATCACAAAATAGAAGATCCAGAAGATTTATTTATTTATTTATTCATTCATTTATTTATTTATATATTCTATTCATTTACATTTCAAATGCTATCCCCTTTCCTAAGAAATGTGGCACACTCTATTTTTGTAGCTTCGCTGTATTGAATCATCTTCAAGTTACTTACAAAGTCCAGTGCAATGTAAATACCACACGTTTAGTTGATGTCCTGTATTCTTTATGATGAACAATGACAGAAAGAAGACTGTATATTTTTAGTACAGCTTGATGACTTTCTGCTTGTGGTTGGGATATTTTTCCATTAGAATTAGCTGGATGTATATAGGGAGCCTCTGTTACAGAGAGCAAACTGAAATGTATTCCTTTGGATTTAGTTGCTAGTCAGCCTCTAACTATCTGAGCTAGATAATCAATGTTTATGCTTTGTTTATGCATCAGGAAATGTCATTGAGTGTTACTGAGATCATACATGAAAGTACAATTGCTACTCAAGTGCAGAAGTGGATTAACTCAAGGGTTATAAAGACCAAATTTGTAGGAAAAAATTCCTAGCCAATGACTATCTGACCAGAATACAATGTAGTAGTCATTAAGACTCATTAGGTCTAGTGAGCATCAATTTACTTTTTTTTATTAATTATTTTATTTGTTTACATTGCAAATGTTATTCTGCTTCCTGGTCCCCTCTCCATGAGTTCTCTACTCCATCCCTCCTCCCCTTTGCCTTTAAGATGTTGCTTTCCCACATACCCACCCACTTCCCCCTCACCCTTCTAGCATCCCCCTTCTCTGGGGCATCAAGTCTCCACAGGGCCAAGCGCATCCCTCCCACTGGGGTCAGATAAGGCAGTTCTATGCCACATATGTAGCTGCAGGTGCCTCAGGGCAGCCAATGTATGCTCTTTGGTAGGTGTCTTGGTCTCTGAGAGCTCTGATGATCCAGCTTGTTGATACTGTTGTTCTTCCTATCAGTTTACTTTTTAAAAATTACAATTCTTGACCATTACAAACACAATGATACAGAAACCACATATTTAAGGTATTTCAAAGTCTAATAACTATAATGCATGTGTGATTAGTGTTGTTAAATACTTCAAAACAGAAATAGAACTATTGATGTTTAAATTGTGGAGCTTCTGAGGAGAGTTTTACTGACTAAATTAGAATAAACAGTAATTAGTACATCACTTATCTTAGATGTCTCCTTTCAAATACTAAAGGGCATACATAAGTGAATTGACACCATGATTTATTGGAGTTTCACTTTTAGAGTTCAATTAACAAAAGTTTGCTGGGATAAATCTTTAGACCATTTGGGGGTTTATTTTATAGGTATGGAAATAATTATGAAGGGCACATGAATTAGAAAAACCCATAGCTTATTTTAACAGCACAAACAACTACTATAACTTATTTGGCAAAGAATCAAAGGCTGATCAAGGAGTATGGGCTCGTGATGAGGAAAAGGGGAAGTGTTCAACCTGCTTAGACTTCATAAAATTGACAGGTGTATAGAGAGACAAGCCATAGAATATCATCCACAATTTCTGGGATATTATCTCAGGCAAATAGCATTAGAGATCCTTGTCTCAAAGGAAACAGTATCAAGTTTGGATAAATAGATACCTAGAAAAATAATATTTGTGTAGTTTTTTTTATAATACCAGATTAGAACAGTGGTTCACATGGTTTCTAATCTACAGTTGAGTTTCTTATACAAAGTTTACAAGGCAAAGGGGCCTCTCTTCCCAATGATGGCCGATTAGGCCATCTTCTGCTACATATGCAGCTAGAGACACGAGCTCAGGGGGTACTGGTTAGTTCATATTGTTGTTCCACCTACAGGGTTGCAGCCCCCTTCAGCTCCTTGGGTACTTTCTCTAGCAAATCTACTTTTTACTTTAAATTAAACATTTTCAAACTCAGAGTCTTATCAGTAGACTGTTTCTACATTCAAATTTTTAAAAAATTACATTCACCAAATCTACACACTATTGTGGATGCCAAGAACTGCTTGCTGACAGGAGCCTAGTACAGCTGTCTCCTGAGAGGCTGTGCCAGATCCTGGCCAATTCAGATGTGGATGCTCAGGGTCAACCATCAGACTGAGCACAGTGGAGGAGTTAGGAGAAGGACTGAAGGAGCTGAAGAGAATTATCTAGCACCGGTGGGAGGGGAGGCCATTGGTCCTGTGAAGGTTTGATGCCCTAGTGTAGATGAATGCTAGGGCAGTGAAGCAGGAGTGTGTAGGTGGTTTCAGGACCACCCCGATAGAAGTAGGGTAGTGGGGGGATAGGATAGGGGTTTTGCAGAGAGGGAAACTGGGAAAGGGGATAACGTTTGAAATATAAATAGATAAAATATCCAATTAAGAAAATTTTCCATTCATTATAAATCTACTCTAAAGATTTCTATCTATATTATCAGAGAACTGAGTCTAAGTATTATGGGTTAGTTAGTACCTCTCCTCTTAGCCAGTCACAAGTAGCCATGTGATCGAACTGTATTCCCCTGGGACAGCTGTGAATCATGCTAGTTGCACGGTCTTTATCTCATTTCTAGTTTCTGCATATGACATTACTTTTGCTGGCTACATAGGTACCCATCATGAAGACTTTCATGCTTGAAAATTTTGTCCCTAGTTGGTAGCATTGTGGATAAGTTTTGGAGTCTTGAGGATATGGCTCTTTCTTGGCATAAGTGGATCAATAAGCGAGTCTTTCAGGGTTATAAACGGGTTCTGCTCTCAGTGTTGCCCTTTTCCTCCCAGTCTGTGCTCCAGCACAGGATGCGTTTCCTATAGCCAGGAAGAACTCTCTCACGCCTTCCTACCTTGCTACACTAAATGCTCTGCACCATGAGGTAAAACCAAACCACGCTTCTCAGATGGTTTCTGTCAAATATTGTGTCACAATCAACAAGAAAAACAACAAATAGAGACAGGCAGACATTATTTAAGATTTCTTTTTTCTTCTAATTTTAATTTAAGAATATAGTTGGTATATATTTCTTTCTACTTTTCCAGAAAATTATTGGTGTTAAGAGCAAGTAGAGTTTTTATAAGAAGTTCTCATCGAGTCACATTTAATCATGTCCATAATATTTTATCTTGGTCACATGATGTAAATCTTTTATGATCAACTTCAGATGTTTACAAATAAAGCAGCATTCTTAGACTCTAGAGAAAAGCATAAAAATCTTTAATCCTCTTGAAAACTGACATATGTTAATTAAAAACACACTCACATCCCATGAAGGCAAAAATCAACTGAAAATTTGTTTGAAAATGTTCAGAAATCCCTTCAGGACTTGTTTTCTGATGAGAGTTTGATATTATAGTTTTTAAGAGTTATATTTTTACTAGGAGACCCAAATACAGGATAACCTCAGATATATTTTTAAGGCTTGTCATCAAATTCAGTTTAAGATAGTAACCACATTTTATTAAACCATCAATAGTAGTTTCCCAGGCAAATTTATCTAACTATTTGGACCAAAATCAAGTATATACATACATTATATCAGAAATTCAAGTGCCAACTCTGGAGATTAGAAGAATGAAATGGAGATATTCATAGAAAAAGAAAGTTGCTGATATTTATGAGGCATGGGTATATTCCAGATATCTGGGCTTAGCTTGATATGAGCTATCTTCTATCTTTGACATTGTGTTCTTCACGGGTGTGTATACATCTGTCAAACATGTACCACCATTCCTTTCTGTGTCTGAACTCATATCTTGTGACTACAAGAAACCTTTTGCAATTTATTAGCTTAACATATAACTATATTATACCAATACAAAAACTAAGAATATCGTCAAATAGCATCTTAGGTCTATATATCTTAAGCCCCTTTCTGGCTGAAGCTATTTCTCTGTACCCACCAATTTATTTTAAACTTAATTTAATCTATGACTTTTTATAATCTGCAAAATGATAAAATTTCATGAAACTACTTCCATATGGGAACATGGTATCTGGAGTAGCTAAAACAATGGTCCCTGGCCATGACTATACAAGAAAGCTCCAAATTAAACTATCGCTTATTCATCTTGTAGTAAAAGCTGTGTCATTGTGTGTGTGTGTGTGTGTGTGTGTGTGTGTGTGTGTGTGTGTGTGTGTGTTTGTGTGTGTATGATAATTTTCTTGCTTTCCATGGGGGGTCATGATTTTCACACATCCTCTCTTGGTTCCAAGATTACCCAATCATTGGGTCTGTGGATTGTAGCATGGTTATCCTGTACTTTATTGCTAATTCTAATTATAGGTAAGTACATACCATGTCTTTCTGGGTATCATTATTTTATTCTTATAATATTCTCAAGTTCCATCCAAATGCCTACAAATTTCATGATGTCTTTGTTTTTAAAAGCTGAATAGTATTCCATTATATGGTTTTAACACACTTTCTATATTCATTCTTCAGTTGAGTGATATCTAGATTGTTTTTGGTTTCTGGCTATCCGGACAGACCACAAAATTGATTTTCAAAATGGTTGTACTAATTCACATTCCCTCCAGCAGTGGAGGAATGTTCGCCTTGCTCAACATCTTTGCCAGCATCTGCTATCACTTAGTTTTTGATCTTAGCCATTCTGATGGGTCTAAGATAGAATCTTAGAATTAATTTGATTTATACTGCTGGGATGACAAATGACATTGAACATTTCTTTGAGGGCTTTATGGCCATTAGAGGTTTCTCTTTTGAAAATTCTGTTTACTTTTGTAGCCTGATTTTAATTGGGTTGTTTTATTTGTGTTTAATTTCTTTTAAGTTCTATATATTTTGGATATTATCCCTCTGTCAGATGTACGGTTGGAGAATATCTTTTCCCATTTTTTAGGCTGCCATTTTGTCATAGAAATGGTATCTTTAGCCTTGCAAAGCTTTTCAGTTTTATGAGGCTCCATTTATTAATTATTGATTTCAGTACCTGAGCAATTGACATTCTGTTCAGAAATGTGTCTCTTGTTCCAATGAGTTCAAGACATTTCCCCACTTACTTTTCTATTGGATTTAGTGTTTCTGGTTTTATGTTGAGGTCTATGATTCACTTGGACTTGAGCTTTGTGTAGTATAGTAAATATAGGTATATTTGCATTCTTTTACATGCAGTTGTAGCTTCTAGGGGCTGCTAATGTTCTTTCACAAGTGAATATGCTTTCTTCAAAACACCCTAGGAGCATCTCCTTGACCATTGTTCTATTTTTTGAAATTTTTCCGTTTCTCTATTTTTTGTAAAACTCTTGTAAATCTCTTAACCCTCCCATGAAAATCCAGTTTCCTCTCTGTAGTTCAGTGTCAGGTGAAAGAAAGTTGACTTTCTTCTGTAAGTTTAGTTACACTTTGGCTTGTGACCAAACATATAAAAAGGTCATTCTGGGTAAGAATTCAGAAACGTTTAACAAGGGAATTATTTATTGTCTTAAACCCTCCTAAGATAATAGCCTACAAATGATAATATAATATAATATATATCATAATATGATAATATCTTAAGATAATGTCCTAGAAATAACCCAAGAAATGTTTCCTAACCACTGGCAATGTAAGAAAACAAAACAAAACAAAACAAAACAAAACAAACCTGTGGATTTCTTCCAAACTGTCACTTGCTTTGCATGACTCTGCCCACAAGGATAGGATACGCACAGCTTTCAGGGTAAAGTTAATGTAAAGAGGATACTGATGTCTTTCCTTCAGTTGTATTGAGGGCCAAACAGGAATGCTTTGACGGTTTCTGTTGTTTGCTGTTGCTGTTGTTGGTTTTACAAGTAACAGAACCTTTGGAATTACTTTCTTTACATTTTTAGGTTTATTTGATCCTCAGGTTAATATAAAGAAGGACCCTGTAAGTTACTTCGATTTTACATTTAGCAGTCAGCAACTGAACTTCTGACCAATGATTCTGCACATTTATTTTATAAGTCAGTGGACTATGAGTCATAGGTTTAATAGCATATTCTAGGAAGCATGAACTTGAAGTCTTTGCTATAATTGAGATTCTTTTTATGGTGAACAGGTTTTAAACACAGTAATATGCAACATAAAAGCACATGAAAGAATGAAGGTGAAAAGAAATAGTCTGACCTGTACTACTCCACAGAGGATACCCAACAAATGAAAACAAGCAGCAGAGTCTAACACTGAAACTAAAAGTTCTTCCTAAGGAACATAGTGGAAAAAAGCAGAGTTCAGACTTTTTCTTGATTTTTTAATCTGTAATTGACCTTTGAAGCCGGAAACAGTAGGGCGCAGCATCCTCTGGGGCTACGTCCCTGCTCAAAGGCTGAGGTCTTAAGCATCTTATGGTGGATTTGACTGGAAAAAAAAATATTAAAAAAAAAAATCATCCAATAAGTAAAGCCTATTCAAAGACTGCATTGTAGTTCCTGCTTATCATCCTGGCCTGTGGGAGACAGAAGCACCAGACTCCAGGCCAGGCTCTGTTGCATAGTAAGAGTGAAGGTTCTCTCTGTCACATGGCTGCTTTAACACTCTTTCAAACACCCAAACAAAGACAGACAGATCAAATAGCAGTAACACAAAACTTACTTATATTTGGATAAAGCCAAGGAGTGGCCCCTACCGCAAGAACTTTATAGTCAGGAGGAAGTGGGCAAATGTAATTTAGGACAGAAAAACCAAGTCATGTGATGAGTTTTAGTTTGAGGTTCATTGTTACCTTGAGCAGAACAGGAACATGGCATATGTTTGCTGTAAGAAACATATCTGACTTTCTTAGATTCTCCTTAGCTGGAATTAGGGGCAGAAAATAGGGAGGAATCTGTCAAACATTTAATATCCTTATTTTTTTTTTTTCAGAAGTGACTTTACAATTGTTGTGACCTAACAATTACGTTCCACAAATTTGTGGCCCCATCTAAATGCATTTATATTTTAGCAAGCAAAAATGTTAAATGGGAATTTAACATAAATCAATGTCCACTCACCGTTCATATATCTAATGATGGTACTTTTTCTTGTAGTTGTTGGTGAAATGAAAAATTGGGTTGGTTTACTAAGTTAGTGGAGGCAAAGCAATTTGGGGGTGAGGCTTTAGTTGGATTCTTTTGACCTAATGTCCTCTGAAATTGGAAAGTCTAGTTGTATTAATGAATTATTTTCTGTCCCTTTACTCTCACAGATCTCTGCATAGACCCTGATTTTCTCTCTCCTGATACATGATTAAACACACAAGAAAAATTTGAAAATACAGTTAGTGGTTCCATAAGTAAGCATACACTAATGTATCTAGTTCTGTACTTCATCCCTGTTGAACTCCATATTTTACTCTACAAAATACTTGAGAACTTGTTTTTATGTATGCCTGTTATGCTTATCATTAAATCCATGACATAATTAGCTAAACTAGCAAATTTTAACACCACTCCTAAAAGGTTGTGCACCACACAATAAATTGTTTATCCTAGGCGAATACATCATTACTGATGGATTTCTATACACAATGGAAAAGTGACAGCTATACTATCAAAACTCCAACGTATAGACGATATTCTTTTCAAGCAGATCTTGCTATGCAGGGAGTTCATTTTATCTAATTGCATTATAAAGGTAAAGAAAGGGAAATATGCCACAAGAGTTCCAAGTTATGTTATAACTTATATAATTTATGTTAACAATGATAAATTATTAAGACTATATGGAAGTGACACAGTTGTCTCTGCTAGACAAAGTATTTAAGGGAAATTTGGAGGATCAATGTATGCTAACATATTTTGAGTGGTATTTTTATTTGTTGTATGAGAATCTCATACTAACTTGTTTCTTCAAGGATTTCATCAGATATTTGGGTTATAGCTTTATTATGGATTAATATTAATTATGTCACTGATTTTGAAATGATATAAATGAATTCATATTTTTCTTATAGACTACCTTTTGTAAGAAATAACAAAACCACACACTCTTTATCATCTATGTTTCTCTAATAGCAACTACAATATAATAACCCTCCTTTAATACTTTTGAGAGCTTCAGAAAATTTGAGAAATCTGAACATACAGATTTGCCCACCCCCTCAGCATAAAGGTTATCTTCATGCTCAGCCAAAGCATGAGCAAATCACCTTTATATTCTTATTTTAAAATCCTGGAGTTTGGGTTACACTGGAGTTCAAATACAAGGTCCCAGCTGAAAAAAGTGTTGCTCACATTTTTAAAAAAAATGTAGATTTAGTATAAAAAAATCAAAAACAAAAAATCCTTTAGTTAGAATATAGGAAGGACTAAGGTTAAACAAAAATGAAGCATAATATTCAATAGCCAGATAAGCAGAGTTTTGATCGTCTTTCATATTAAATGACTATGAAGAGGAGAAGGCAAAGTACTTGAAATGCAGGAGCCTGCAGGCAGTTACATGTCAATGCTATGGCATTCATTCAAAACATCCATTTAAGCAGAAGTAATGGTATGGAGAGAAAGTTAAAGGAGCAAAATTATGTAGTACATCTTTATTATCTGTTAGACTTCTACTAGGGTTTTCTATTATTGAATGAAACTAAAAGGAAGGGAAACTGAAGTGTTCCAAATAGTCTATTTCCATGTTCACAGTGCAAAACTTAAAACATGCAAATGAGTCTTAATGTATACTGGCATTTTGTGCTTCCTAAAGAAGTGAGAATCAGTCTGTGAAAATGTGGCTTCTGGTACGTTTTAGATGCTCCAGTGGATGCTCCCACACTCACACACCTATGAGCATGACAAATTAGAGTTCGTGAGTAAAAAGAAGAGGAAGAGGAAGAGGAAGAGGAAGAAGAGGAAGAGAAAGAAGAAAGAAGAAGAAGAAGAAGAAGAAGAAGAAGAAGAAGAAGAAGAAGAAGAAGAAGAAGAAGAAGAAGAAGAAGAAGAAGAAGAATTCTATAAAAATAAAATAAAGATACTATAAAATATTGTAAGGCCATTCAATAATTCAAAGGAGACTAATGACTGTATATGTATTTATTTTTCTTCTAGCCAATTTGCTACTCATTTGTTTCCATCAAAAAAGATTTTCCCAGCTTGTAAGTCTATAGCAGAGGATACAATCAGAGTAGAAAGTAAGTCTTAGTTGGATCAGAAGCTCTAATTGAGCCTGTGAAGGCCTAGAAGGCCTTCAGAACTTTAAGAACCTCAACAATCCCTGTTTGTAGAGGTCAGAGCCAAGAGAACAGTGGGGCCTTTGAAATCCAGTAGGTCACTGTGGCATTTGAGTGAGAAAGCATACCCAGCAGGTTCATATGATGAAATACTTAGTCCCCAGTTGGTGAAACTCTTTGGGAAGAAGTAGGAAGTGCAGTCTAGTTGGAGGAGGGGTGTCACTGGAGGTGGGCTTTGAAGTTTCTAAAGCCCACAACAATCCCACTTAAGTTCCTTTGCTCTATGCCTGTGGATATCATATAAATTCTCACATACTGTTCTAGTGCCAAGCTTGTCTGCCTGCTGCCATGCTCCTAGGAAGAACAACAAGATCAATCAAACAGACCTCCCCAGAGCTCCCAGGGACAATGTTCCAGGGACAATGTGTACAAAGAGTACAGATGGAGGGACCCATGGCTCCAGTCACATATGTAGCAGAGGATGGCCTTGTTGGGAATCAATGGGAGGAGAAGCCCTTGGTCTTGTGAAGGCTCAATGCCCCAGTATAGGGAAACGCCAGAACATGGAGGCATGAATGGGTAAGTGGGGTTACATCTCACAGAAGCAGGGGAAGAGGGAAGGGAGGAGGTTCTGGGGGGAGGGAATTAGGAAAGGGGGCAACATTGAAATGTAAATAAAGAAAATATTCAATGAAAAAAAGAAGAAGAAAGAAAAAAATAGGTATGAGGAATCTAGAACCAGTGAGTGTGGGACTGAAAATGAATTAGGGATGCACAAGACAGTTTATTATGATTAAGTATTTACTTAATTTGCATTTCCCTGATGACTAAGGATGTTGAACATTTTTTCAGGTGTTTCTCAGCCATTCGGTACTCCTCAGTTGAGAATTCTTTTTTTTTTTTTTTAGCTCTGTACCCCATTTTTGAATGGGGTTATTTGAATTTCTGGAGTCCAGCTTCTTGAGCTCTTTGTATATATGGGATATCAGTCCTCTATCAGATTTAGGATTGG
>NC_034608.1:74987370-75005834 GCF_900095145.1 Mus pahari | reverse complement strand
CAGGGTTTCTCTGTATAGCCCTGGCTGTCCTGGAACTCACTCTGTAGACCAGGCTGGCCTCGAACTCAGAAATCCGCCTGCCTCTGCCTCCCCAGAGCTGGGATTAAAGGCGTGCGCCACCACGCCTGGCCCAAAATGAATATTTTAAACATACAAATTTGTTGGGAAGTCGAAGGCGAGTGGCAATCTCTTTGGCTGTTAAATGTCATTGATATGGGTTGTAATTCCTGTTTTATGGAGCGTGTTAATAATCATTTTTTATGTTATCATTTTTAGCTAAAATTGTCACATAGTATCTTATTAAGACCTTACATAACTCTGGGGAATTCTGGAAGAACGACAGTAACATCAAACAACTTGAACTTAATCACTTCCTTCCAGTGATTTATTTATTTATTTTTCTTTTATTTTATAAGGAGTTAGGAGGAAAACAAAAAAAAACCTGAGATTCAATAGTTATTGGTCAGTCCAGTCCGGAGCACATCCATGCTCAAGAATGACAGTGTTGCCAAGTAACACAAAACATAGGAAAATCTTGAAGAGTAAGGATTGATTTGAAGCAGCTCTGGTATATGTCATTGTCAATTAAACAGTGAAGAAATGGAAACAAAATCAAAGAACACCACCAACAAAAATATCACTTACTTTTTAGAACTTTAGCTAGAATCTTTCTTTTGCCAAACACAACAGAAATATTATCAGTTTTCTCATTTCACCCATACTATGGCAAGGGACTGGAATTCAATCTTGTTGGCAGCTGAATTAAATATGTGTGTGTGTGTGTGTGTGTGTGTGTGTGTGTGTGTGTGTGTGTGTGTGTGTATGCCACATTCTCTTTAGCCCTCACTTTAGCCCTCATCAGTTGATGGACAATTTGGATGCTTTTGTTTTTTCATAGATGTGAATAGGACTGCAAAATGCTACATATTGTAAATGTCTCTTTGGCATGCTGCTTGATTTCCTTTGAATGTATACCCAGTAATGGAATTGATTCGATATATGGTCTCTCTAATTTTAATTTTTTAAAGTATTTTCACACAGTGAGATTTTAGAAGACAGTTCTGAAATGATCTGAGCTGGTGCCGGGCACACAGAGAGCTAAATGCTAACGCCCTTAACCAAAGACTATAAGATCAACTTATTTCATCTATCTCTTGTCAGTGGCAGGTGATATTTCTCAAAGTGCTTTTTAAAGTTTGCTTTTCTGGCTAGAATTTTGTCAGATAGGAAAGTCTGCTTCCTCTTAATCTGTGATTTTGGTTTTCCTAGGTTCTTGGCTATCTTGCCCTACAGAAATGAGGTCAAAATCCTTTTCTGAACAAACCCTGGTCTGTGAATTGACTTCTATCATGCAGGAAAACTTCATCTTTATTACTTCCTTCCAGAGGGTTATTTATTTCTCTTTCTTTTATTTTCTAATGAGCTGGAAAAAAAATCAGTTTTAGGTCAGTCCACTCAGGAGCACAGCCATCCTCAAACCACAGGAGAGAAACATTGTATTCAATTTTTCACTTTAGATATTCCCAGAAGGACAGTCCACTTATTCCTTTCTGGAGAGGAATTACTCATGGGTGCATCAATTCCTATTGCAGTCTGTGATATAGTTCACATCATCAGGGTAGGCTTCAAAGTGAATGATGGTGTTTGCCCTAACGTTGTCTGACACTCACTCAACACTGAAATGACACTCATAGATTGTTACCAGGGTGTGCAACGTTCACTGCAAAGAATTATGAGTCTTCCTTGTCCTTGGCAGAGAAGTAGGTTGCCTACCTAGAATTCAGTGTTCACGAGATTTTATGCTACCATTTAAAAGTATTTCACTCTTGCCTTACTTGTGGGTCTCATTATCTGTTCAAATTTTTAAAGTGGGCAAACATTTAAATGACTGAAATTCTCTCAAACCACTGTAACGTTTGCTAAAGAAAAACAAGAACAAAAACCAAATGTACTGGCTGGTTTGGTGTGTCAACTTGACACAAGCTAGAGGTATCACAGAAAAGTGCTTCAGGTGAGGAAATGTCTCCATGAGATCTAGCTTTAAGGTATTTTCTCAATTAGTGATCAAAAGGGGAGGTCCCCTTGTGGGTGGTGCCATTCCTGGGCTGGTAGTCTTGGTTTCTATTATAGAGCAAACTGATCAAGTCAGGGGAAGCAAGCCAGTAAGTAACTTCCCTCCGTGGCCTCTGCATCAGCTCCTGCTTCTTGACCTGCTTGAGTTCCTGTCCTGACTTCCTTTGGTGATCAACAGCAATGTGGAAGTATAAGCCGAATAAACCCTTTCCTCCCTAACTTGCTTCTTGGTTATGATGTTTGTGCAGGAATAGAAAGCCTGACTAAGACGCCAACCAACCAATAAACAAACCACTTCTTTTTAAGGTAGGGAGACCATTATAGTACCAAGAGAAAGCAAGTTTAAACTTGATCTTGTTTGAGCATTTTAATACCAGATTTATTAATTGGCTTTTAGTTTTCATATATTTTATGCAGAGTAAGGACCAATTTTTCCATAGATTTTATAGGTGAAGAACACACAAGTGAGATTTGGATACAATTATTATGCAATATTTAAATTTCCCCATGTCTAGCTTTATCTAGTCAATGAATTTGAAGTGCTGAATTTTAAGTTGTGAAAAAGCAGACAAAACATGATTTATTTAGACATACGTTTGCATATTTTTAACACCCAACTAAATTACAATGTGCATAAATTAATATGTATGTTGTCATTTTTCAGATTTATGAATGTGGATGCTAATTTACATAGTTGAATTGTAGTAAAGTACATTAAATTATGTTACAATTAGTTTTACTAAATGACTTTAGTTCATGTAAGTACAAGCCAGATAATATTAGAGAGAATTAAGAGTCCTAAAATTTATAGCATATTTATTTCCATAAAACATAAATTAAGTGAACATTAATAAACAATGGTTTGCTTTCATGATAATGCCTCCTGAATTTCAACTCATGTTTTATCATATTTTAATTTATAAAAATTGGTCAATTATTTTATAATTAATATATCATTCTCTGCATGTTAGTCTCTGACAAATTTGTAGACACCAATTTTTAATTGTCTTTGAAAGATTAATTTATAGTAACACACAAAACAATATGTATAGTTGAACATTCTTATCTTATTATTTTTCAAGAACACACTATTGATTTATCTCTAATATAGTCTACATTGTTATATGTATAGACATTTGTGAACATCTATATTTTTCTGTACATGTAGAATATGAAGACTTTCTTCAAAAATTGCTAAATAAAATTGAGAAAGTATAATTTTTCTAAAAATACTGGGTGAATTTTTATTATTTTCATACTTTATGAATGTCTAAAGAAAGTCTATAATTATCTTACCATATATATGATGCTAACTTTGAACATAATTACAATTTTAGCTTTATTGGAAACTGGAGCACACATCTGCTCATAAAGAAGTTGTACCGTCATGGACTTGGAAGAAGCAGACATGAAAACATGTAATGAACATTCGAGAAAAGAAACAATATTTACATCACATGTCAACAGCATTTATTGTTTGGAAACAAGAATTACACATTCTGAAATGTCAAGAAATGAAATATATCAAGAAGGAAAAACAGAAACAGAGAGGGTCATTGGCCTGTGAGAGCTAGGTTAAATATGAACAAAGAACAAAGTGCAACACACCAGCCAAGGGAGCAAGGTCCAGCTATTTTAGAGGCTATGTCAAAGTTGCGACCTTGACAATTTCACAAAGAGAACCTCTAAAGCAATATACCTAGATGTGCCTCAGGTGGCCTCTGAGGGCAATGCAGGGGAAAAGGTCAGCAATAGAGTTCCTATAATGAAGTCCCCAGAGATGCAGAAATTGAAAGAGAACGGAGAACATACTATAAGAAACAAAAATTACTTTAAAATTTTATTTATAATTCTCTGCTAAACAAATCATAAAATATTCCCCTAAAAACACTTTCAAATGTAAGATCAGACCTGAAATTATATATGGTTTTTATGATTGAGTCCATGATTGATTAGTACAAATATAACTAAATAGAATAATTTCTAGTGCCTTAAACAGTCATTGACTTTCTTTCCAAGTTGATTTTTTCCATATAAAGTAAATTATAACAGATTTTACTTTAAATGTTCTTTATAATGATATTCTTACATGTTACAAGATTGTCTCTTTATTGATTTAGACTGTGGAATAGGTGGATATTTTAATAATTTTCTCAGGGGAAAGATTGTCCAGAAATCAGTCTTTTACAATGTCCTCTCTCTTATGCTATCTGCCCTGGGCCCATGATTCTGTAAATCTCTCTGCCTTTATTAAGTGAGATCACAGTTCACAGCTGACTGCCTCTTTTTACCTTAGCCAGAAAATCATTTTAGACCTTGATTGAAAAATGCTTCTCACATGTGATCTTTTGATAATTCCCCACACAATTTATTTTGAAAAGCCTAAGAATCAAATTCTTTCACCTCAGTTCAATCATTTTCTTCATAATGTCCCTGACAAATATTTGCTCAACATTTCCATGCAATTACTGGGAAGGAGTTACTTGCCCAATTTTAAGTAATGAGTATCAGCTCTTGGGATTGCTAATTGCTCGAATCATCTATACTTTGTGTGTTTGTTTTTTGTTTTGGGTCACTATCCATCTACAACTTTTTCTTAGGGTCCCACCAGTTCCTGAAGAGTGTAAAATACAGAAGTGATATTTTTGTGTATTGTGATCAAACTACCTGAAAGATCAACTCAACGTAACTGAGTAAAATATGTTGATCATGCTTCCTGAGCTGTCAGGTGAACTTTGCTAGTGAGGCATAGCAGAACAGACCAACATATACCTTGAAGGCCAAGAATCAACATAAACAAACAGACAGACCGACAAACAGGAAGACTCCAAGGCAACAGAGGCCCTGAAGATATGCATCTGATGATCTGCTACTTAGATGTCTGGTCAGTAATCCACCAAGAGATGGGTCCATTCATGAGGTCAGACCTGTCATGCTCTAGTCTTCTTTGGAAAGATGATACCTTTACGGAAATGTTCAGAGGTGTGGTTTTATCCATTGGTATTTTAAAAATATTATTTATTCATTAATTTTTATTTATTTATTTATGTCACAAATGCTCTCTGCTTCATCTCCCTGACAGAGTCCCTCTCCCATCCTCTCCATTTCTCTTCTGAGAGGGTGGAGCCCCCTGAATATCCCTCCATCTTGGCTCATCAGGTCTCTGCCAGATTAGGTGTATCCTCTCCCACTGAGGCTCCACAAGGCAGTTCTTTTGGGGAAAGGATACCACTGTCAGGCTACAGCTTCAGAGACAGCCTCTGCTCCAGTTGGTGGGGAGACTAAGCTGCATATCTGCTACATATATGCCTCATTCCAGTTCATGTGCGTTTTTGTTTGGTGGTTATGTGTCTGAGAGCTTCCAGAGATCTGTGTTAGTTGACTCTGAAGGCCCTTCTGTGGGGTTCCCATCCCCTTCAGGGCCTTCCTTGTATCTTTCTCCCAACTCTTCCATAAGAGTCCCCAATTTGTGTCCAACCTTTGGCTGTGGGTAACTGAATCTGCTTCAGTCAGCTGCTGGGTAGAGGTTTTCTGAGGACAGTTACACTAGGCTCCTGTTTGCAAGCATAAGAGAGTATCATTTACATAGTCAGGGATCAGTGCTTACCCATGAGATGGGTATTAAGTTGAGTTGGTTTTTGGTTGACCATTACTTCAGTCTCTGTTCCATATTTGTCCATGCATTTCTTTTAGACAGGACAAATCTGGGATTGAAAGTTTTGTAAGTGGGCTCCTGTCTTCATCCCTCCATTGAGATCTTGCCTGGCTGCCCGAGGTAGCCTCTTCAGGTTCCATGCCCACTGTTAGGCTCCTAGGCTAAGGTTCATTTTTCCATTGAAGGACATCTGGGTTGTTTCCAGCTTCTGTCTATTATGAATAAGGCTGCTATGAACAAGGCAGAGCACATATACATGCTATATTTTCGGAGCATCTTTTGTATATATGCCCAGTAGTGGTATAGCTGGGTTTTCTGGTAGAACTATTTCTAAGGAACTGCCAGATCAAATTCCAATGTGGTTGTACCAGCTTGCAGTTTCACCAGCAATTGAAGGGAATGTTCCTCTTTCTCCACCTCCTTGCCAGCATCCTGTCACCTGAGTTTTTGATCTTAGCCATTCTGATTGGTATAAGGTGGAATCTCAAGTTCATTTTGTATTTCTTTTCACTTTTTGTAATCTTAAAATTTTTTGTTTATTAATCATTTAATTTGTTTAGATTTCAAATATTATCCTCCTTCCTATTCACTCAATGAACCTCCCACCACCTCCCCTTCCCCTTTGCCCCTAAGAGGGTGCTGTTCCATCCACTCATGCGTTCCTGCCTTAGTCCTCTAGCATCCTCCCTTCTCTAGTACATCAAGCCTCTATAAGACCAAGTACCTGCCTTCCACTGATGCAAGATGAGGCATTACTCTGCTACATGTGTAGCAGGAGCCATGGACTAGCACACGAATACTCTTTGGTTGATGGTAGAGCTCTTAGAGCTCCGTGGGGTCTGGTTAGTTGATACTGTTGTAATCCTATGGCATTGTAATCCCCTTCAGCTCCTTCAGCCGTCCCCTCACTCATCCTTTTGGGTCCTTGGGCTCAGTCCAATGGTTGGCTGAGTATCTGCATCTGTCTTAGTGCTGGCAGAGCCTCTCAGAGGACAGCCATACCAGGATCGCATCTGCAAGTATATCTTGGCATCAGTAATAGTTCTATGGATGGCCCTATGGAGGCTTGATGCCCCAGAGAAGGGGGGATGACTGAGGGCTAAGGCAGGAGTAGATGGGTGGAACAGTATTCTCTTATGGTAAAGGGGGGGTAGGGAGTGGGAGGTTCATGGAGTAGAGAACAAGAAGGGGGATAATATTTGAAATCTAAACAAATAAAATGATTAATAAACAAAAAATCTAAGATAAAAAAAGAAAGAAATACAAAACAACCCTGAGATTCCACCAATCAGAATGGCTGAGATAAAAAAAAAAAAAACTCAGGTGACAGCAGATGCTGGCAAGGATGTGACGAAAAGAGCACTCCTCTGTTGCTGGTGGAATTGCAAGCTGATACAACCGCTTTGGAAATAAATCTGGTAGTTACTTAGAAAATTGGAAATAGCTCTACCAGAAGACCCAGTTATACCACTACTGGGCATACACCCAAACGATGCTCCTATATATAACAAGGACACGTGTTCCACTATGTTCATAGCAGCCTTATTTATAATAGTCAGAAGTTGGAAACAACCCAGATGTCCCTCAACAGAACAATGGATACAGTAAATGTTGTACATTCACACAATGGAATACTACCCAGCTATTAAAAATGATGACTTCAAACAACTTGTAGGCAAATGGATGGTACTAGAAAATACCATCATGAGTGAGGTAATCCAGACTCAAAAGTACATAAATGATGTGTACTCACTGATAAGTGGATATTAGCTCCAAACCTCAGAATACTCATGATTAAACTCATAGACCATATGGACCTTAACAAGAAGGAAGGCCAAAGTGTGGATGCTTCAAACCCACTTAGAATGGGGAACAAAATAATCATAGGAGGCAGATGAAGGGTGAAACCTGGGTGAGAGATGAGAGAGGAAGCAGGACCAGGAAGAGACAGGAGAGAAGTCCAGAAGGCCAGGACAAAAAATAGAAATGACTAGCAGTGAGAGGGATGGTGAACTTGGAGAACCACTAGACAATCCAAGATGCCAGGGATATGAAAGGCTTTTAGGACCCAACGGAGATGACATTAACTATTTTGTATTTCTTTGATGACTAAGGATGCTGAACAATTCTTTAATTGCTTCTCTGCCATTTGAGATTCCTCTGTTGAGAATTCTCTGTTAAGCTCGGCCCCCCAGTTTTTTAATTGGGTTGTTTTATTGAACTCTAAATTATTGAATTCTTTATATATTTAGGGTATTATCTCTCTTGGGTGTAGGGTTGATGAAGATCTTTTCCCAATCTGTAGGCTGCCGTTTTGTCCTACTGACAGTGCCTTTCATCTTACAGAAGCGTTTCCATTTCAAAAAACAATGAAACAACACCCATTACAATATCCATAAATTACATAAAATATCTCAGTGTAGCTCTAACCAATCAAGTGAATGACCTGCATGACAAGAAATTCATGTCCCAATAAAAGAATTTGAAGAAGATATCAGAAGATGGAAAGATCTCCCATGTTCATGGATAGGTAGGATTTACATAGTTAAAATGGCCATCTTAGCAAAAGCAATCTACAGATTAAATGCAACCCCTATCAAAATTCCAACACAATTTTTATAAACCTTAGATGAGCAATTTTAAACTTCATATGGAAAAATGAAAACCCCAGAATAGCCAAAACAGTTCCGAACAATAAAAAAAAAAATATTGGGAGGAATCACCATTCCTGACCTCCAGTTATACTACACAGAATAATAGTGATTAAAAAAAAACACATGGTATTGGTATAGCAACAGCCAGGTTGATCAATAGAATAGAATAGAACACCCAGAAATAAACCCACATATTGATGGACACTTGATTTTTTTAACAAAGATGATAAAAACCATAAAATAGGGTTGGGGGCAGAAGCATCTTCAACAAATGGTGCTGATCTAACTGTATGTCTTCATGTAGAATAATCCATATAGATCCATATTGATCACCCTGCATAGAACTCAACTCAAATGAGTTTACCTCCACATAAACCTGGATGCACTAAATCTCATAGATGAGAAAGCAGATAATAGCCTCGAGTGCACTGATACAGGAGACGATCTCCTCAACAGAACACCAATGGCTCAGGCTCTAAGCTCAACAGTTGATAAATGGGACCTCAATTGCTCTTTTAATACAATATACTTAACATTTAAAATTGGCCATCAAACAAAGAATACTAGGACAAAGGATGTGAATAAATTAATGGTAGTTACTGCATTCACTGAGAATAAAGCCTAGGGGAATAATAAGTTATTAAATAAGCATACAGAGAA
The DNA here is from genome assembly GCF_900095145.1 of Mus pahari. NCBI lineage: Eukaryota > Metazoa > Chordata > Mammalia > Rodentia > Muridae > Mus > Mus pahari. The sequence continues at coordinate 74,996,792 of NC_034608.1, read as the reverse complement.
ACATGAATTTTGTCATGGGTCTCCATAACACCTAATGTGCAGTAGACTTGAATAACATTCTACGGTGCATTGAAGCATCCCAACATTTCTCCTGTATTATTGGATATTGCTGGAGTCTTGATACCATAGGCTATTTTATGTCAATGAAGCTCTGCAGTATTCTACTACAGAATTCTACAAAATTAAATAGACAAACAACAACAGCAACAATAATCCCATGTATTACACAAAAACCTAAAATGATGGAATAGACATTAGTTTCCAGTAAACGACTTAGAAATTTTTTAAAATGAAGGAATAGGGTTTAACAAAGATTCTGAAGCATTTCACCACCTAGCCTCCTCTTACATAACAGAGACACTACTTACCTCTAACTCACTTTTGTGGATTTTTCCTTTCCCTAAATCTCCAACCTTAATTTAGTGATCTTAATGTTTTCGTTTCTTTAACCATAGTTAAAATATTTAAAAGCCATCTTTAAATTAATGATTAATTTATATTAATACATTCTGTGATAGGTTACTTTCACTATATGATTCAGAAATTTCTACCGAATTCATTTCTCCATTTATTGTCTTCCAATCACCGTGGCTGCTTTCACTGGTCCTTCTCGACGAGTGTTCACATGACAAGTCTCTGGCAATCAAAATTATCTTGGATAATCATTCTAGAGCTTTCTGTCCTTTTTATTCATAAACTTCTATTGTTTTCTTAGTTATTATTAACTGTCAACTCATCGTATCTTAGGGCTATCTTTTAAAAAGAGTATCAATTGCTATTCTTATCGAATTGGGCCTGTGGGGATTTCTGTGAGGCATTGTCTTGATTGCCAATTGATACAGAATAATACAGGCCCGGGTGGATGGTACTAATCCATAGGTATGTAGCTCCAGACTGTGTAAGGATATTAGCTGAACCTGACGTGGAGTCTGAGTGAGACAGCAAGCAGCATTCTTCCATGGTGTTGGCTTCAAGCTTCCACCTGATTTCCTTCCCTGACTTTGCTCAGTGATAGATTGTAAACTAGACTGTAAGCTAAACAAGGTCTTTACTCTGTTCAGGTGTTTTGGACATGATATTTACCACAGCACAAAAAGCATAGTTAGAATACCAGTGAAACGAAATCACCTTCTTGACTAATAAATTACATTGTATGAATTATCTTTAAATATTTGTTCCAGGCACAACGTAAAGACATCCATTATGCAGAAGAAACATAGGTCTTTTCTTCCATTACAGAAAAAATAAAACAAAGTATTCTCCCAGGAAATACTGAGGAAATTTATGAAAATAGTATAATTATAATTTGCATATTCATGCATATATGGGACACTATTTAAATTACCATAAACAGTAAAGAAAGATCAATATGACAGCATATACTTATTAAAATCTGCGACTATTAAGTAGTATGTGCCGTGAACTAAAGCTTTCTGCTCCCAATCCCACATACATAGGCTTAGTTCTTATTCACAACTGTCAAGGTATGAGAATCTGAGACCTTTAGTAGATAACATCACAATATGAATACACTTGTGAATAGGATGCTGAGGGTCCCAAAACTGCACAAACCTTGCCCAACACACATGTATTTTTTTTTTCTTTTGCTGTACAAGGATATAGCAAGAGAGTAACACTCTTCAAAGCTGATTCCAAACAGTGCAGGACCTGAACCTTAAACTCTTATTCTGAAAACTGAAAACCAGCTAAATTTGTTATAAGCCATCCAAGTCTACGGGATTTTGAAATGCTAACCATAGCGGAAGAGGCAGTGTGCCTCCTGGGATTCTATGTGTGACACAGCTAACCTGTGAATATGCATGGTTGCCTGGGCCTGATTTGTTTTATGAAATCTGTGCAGATCTCTTATGATTTCTCTTCAACTGCTAATTTTTCTCAACCATTTAAAATGAAACAGGCTCATCAGCATGGAGATTACAGAGTGCAATATTCCTGCATAAGTGACAACTTTGCAATTATATAGTATTCAGCAGTTTACATCTAAAATATCCATTCATTTCTCCTTTTAATAACATGGATTCTTTCTCGCACAATATAATCTGAACACAATTCCTACTTCCTATACTCCTGGCAGTTCCTCCCCACCTCCTCATTCATCCTGATGCACCCCCTGTCTGTCTGTCTGTGGAAGATGTTTCTAAATGTTAACAACAAAACATAACAAAATAAAATATAAAATACAACAAAGACATCATATCAAAGTTGGACAAAACAAGCCAACAGAAACATAAAAGAGAAGGCACAAGAATCATAGACCCACTCTTAGTTTCATTGATTCTATGTATTGTTCCTTTTATTTCAATTTTATTGAGTTCAGCCCTCACTTTGGTTATTTCTTGCCATCTCCTCCGCTTAGGTGTGCTTACTTTTTTGTTTGTTTGTTTTAGAGGTTTCAAGTGTGTAGTTAAATTGCAAGTTGGTGTTTCTTTCTTTTTTTTTTTTTTTAATGAAGATACTTCATGTTATCACTTTTTCTCTTAGAACTGTTTTCATTGTGTCACATAAGTATGGGTATGCTGTGTATTATTTTTATTGAATTTTATAATTTAAAATAATCCTTGTTTCTTTCTTGACCAATTTTTCATTCAGTTTAGAGTGATTCCGTTTCCATGAGTTTGTAAGGATTCTGTTGTTTCTGTTGTTGTTGATCTCCAGTTTTTGTATGTGGTAGACATGAATACAAGAAGTTATTTCAATTTTCTTGTGTCTGTTGAGACCTGCTTTGTGTGTATGTGGTCAATTTTGAAGAAAGTTCCCCAAGTTGCTGGGAAAAAGGTATTTGTGTGTGTGTTTGTGTGAAATATTCTGTAAATATCTATTATGTCCATTTTGTTTTTCATATCTGTTAGCTCTTGTATTTCTGTTTAGTTTTCATCTGGACAACTCTTCCTTTGCTGAAAGTAGGGTATTGAAGACTTTGACTATCCGAGTTTGTGGGTCAATTTATTAAGCTATAGTAGTGTTTCTTTTATAAATGTAGATACCCTTGTGTTTGGGGCACAAATATTAAGAATTAAAATCTCATCTTGGTGGATTTTTCCTATGATGAGTATGAAATGTTCATCCCCATCTTTTTTGTTTAGTTTTGGTTTCAAGTCTGCTTAATTAGATATAAAAGTGGCTAACCCAGCTTCCTTTGAGGGTCCGTTTGCTTGGAATATCTTTTTCTACAGTTTACCCTGAGCTAATGCCTACTGATTCTTGAGGTTATGACATGTTTCTTGGAGCCAGAAGAATGATAGATCCTGTTTTCAAATCCATTCTGTTAGTCCATTCCTTTTACTAGGGGATTGAAAACATTAATATTGAAAGATATAGATGATTAATGATTATTGATTCTTATTATTTTGTTGGTGTTGTTAATGATGGTGGCAGTGGTGGTGGTGGCAGTGATCATGAGTGTGTATGAATGGTATATCTATGTGTGTGTGCATGAGCTTCACTTCTTTTGTTTATTCCGGTGTAATATTATTTATATTTTCATGGGTATACTTAACCTTGTTAAATTGTTGTTTTCCTTCTAGCACTTTCTATAAACCTCGATTTATAGATAGACATTGTTTATATTGACCTTTAACATGAAATACCTTAGTTTCTTCATCTATACTGAATGAAAGTTTTTTCTGGATTTAATACTATGGACTGGCATATGTGGTCTCTTAGAATCTGCAGCACTTCTATCCAGGCACTTCTGGCATTTACAGAATCAGTAGAGAAATCAGCTGTAATTCTCTGATAGGTCTGCCTTTACAGCCATTTCCTTTTTGGGTTAGGAAACTTTTTCTATAATGTTGTTGGAAATATATTCTGGGCCTTTTGTCTTGGATTTTCCTCTTTCCCCTATTCCTATTATTCTTAGGTTTGTTTGTGTGTGTGTGTGTGTGTGTGTGTGTGTGTGTGTGTGTGTGTGTGTGTGTACATTCGTGTGCATGTGCATGTGTGTACATCAGTTATGTTGGAAGACTCAAGACCTGCTGTCATAAGAGAGCTGGATTCTAGTGAAGCAATAATTCTCTGGCTGTTATTGAATGGGTTACTAGACTGCCATTTAAGCATCTTGGTTTGGGTGATATAGGTCTAGGTGCTAATTTCTGTGTTTGTCTTTGTTAGGCGAGTGTTTTGTTCCTTGGCTTTTGTTCCCTGTCTGGATTTTCAGAGAGTGTTATGGCTGTGTGTTGCCTGTTTGACTTTCTTGGTGCGTTCACAGGGGATGCCTGCTGGTGTTAGAAGCTAGGATGCAGCATGGTACGTAAGGGGGTCCCGGGGGAGATGCACTATGGGGGTCTCTGGAGGCACGGGAAGGAGAAAGGTAGGCTGAGGCTGGTTCTATTCTAGCACTAAGGAGGACCCTGAGAGCATAGATCTGCTGGTGAAATAGAAAGAGGGCTCTCCATCTTTTAGGTTTTCTTTCGATCAAGCTGTCCTTTTTTAATGATGAGAACATTTAACATAGCAATCATAGCTATTTTAAAATAATTCTCCTACAGTTTTGGCAGCTGAGTCATATCCGTCTCTGATAGTATTGACTGACGGCTTCTCAGGCTTGATGCACAGAGATTTGGAAGCCAAGAATGATTTCTTTTAACACAAAAGGATGAGTCTTTATTTAGAAAAAGGTTATATATATATATATATATATATATATATATATATATATATATATATATAAATATATATTTTAACACAAGAGGATGAGTATTTAGATAAAGGTTTTATATATATATACCCCTGACCATCCTGGAACTAGTTTGGTAGACTCAGCTGGCCTTTAATTCACAGACAGCCATTTGCCTCTGCTTTCCTAGTTCTGGGATCAAAGGCATGCACCACCACAAAACACTGACCCTTTATTCAATTATCAGAAATGTTCTTCAAAATCCTTACAGGTTTTCCTGGTCTGTACCCATGCAACTCCATATCTGCTCTTTTTTATAAAGGAAAATTAATGTTCTGTGGGTTAACTGATGTTCCCCTCCTACTACAAGAACTCCTGCCTGGCTACAGGGGATGGCCACTTCAGTCTTTATTTCCCTGCTGGTAGAGATTCTCAGTTAGGGTCACTACCATGGATTTTCCACAGCCTCATCTATCCTAGGTCTCAAGCTAGACTTAGAGATGCTTTGCCTACTTCTATTCTCACTTCCAGCCCTCCCTGATGTCCCCTCTCCAGACATCTGATTGCCATTCATATATCCCTCCTCAGGCCCTCTGCTACCTGCTTCTCTTTCTCCATCCACCTCTGATGACTAATTTATTTCCCCCTTTGAGTAAGATTCACGCACCTTCCCTTAGAACTTCGTTATTACCCAGTTTCTTTGGGTCTGTGGGTTGTAGGATATATATCCTGCACTTTATGGATAATGTTCAATTATAAGTGAGTACATGCCATGTGTATCTTTCTGAGTCTGGGTTAACCTCACTCAAGATGATACTTTCAAGTTTTACCTATTTACCTGGAAATTTCATGACATCTTTATTCTTCATAGCTGAATAGTGTTTTGTTATGTAATACCACATTTTGTCTATCCATTTTTCAGTTGAGGAATATCTACATTTTTCCACTTTACGGATATTAAGAATAAAGCTGCTATGAATATAGTTTAGCAAGTGTTCCTGTAATATAGTGGAGTTTTATTTGGGTATATGCCCAGAAGTAGTATAGTTGGATCTTGAGGTAGAACTATTTCCAATTCTCTGAGAATCCTCCAAATTGATTTTCAAAATGATTGTACAAGTTTTCACTCTCACCAATAACAGAGGGATGTTCCCCTTGGCTTCATCCAGCAGTGGATGGAAACAGATTCAGAGATCCATAGCTAAATATCAGTTGGATCTTGAGGAATCTGATGGAAGACTGGGGAATATAATTCAATGGCCTTGAGAGTCAAAGACATCTCAAGAAGACCAGAAGAGTAAACTAACCAGGGCCCATGAGGTGTACCAGTCTGGCCAGTATGAAGTTGAGTAATCCTCTGAGGATGAGTGAGGATGATTACAGGGAAGATGGTCAAGAAGACTCAGAGACAAAGGTTAGAAATCAGGAGGACTGTCCAGTGAATCCTGTGGCAGCCTTGAGTTTAATTCCCTTAGGTGTTATATAATTTACAGTATTGTGGGAGACAAAGTCACAAGCCAGCAGAGACAATGGCTGATATACGTTCTATATCTGTGCCATTCTGGAGCACTCCCTATTCCTCCCTGTTCCTTTCTCCAAGATTAACAGACCATTCAGTACTTCTCCTCGGGCTTCAAGAGTATTCCCCTCTTATTGTTCCATGTATCAGTAGGCCAGGAAATCTGTCAGTAGACCCTGGCCAGCCTTGACTCTGGCAAGCAGGCTTTCACAGAAGTAGGCAAAATGGCTTCCAACAGTGGGGAGTCACAGAGACTGAACCACTAACCAAAGATCATCCAGGTGCTGGACCTAGGCCACTTACACATTTGTAGCATATATGCAGCTTGATTTTTCATGTAGGTCCCCTAACAATTGAAATGATGGCTATTTCTGACTCTGTTACCTCTCATTAGCTCCCCATTCCCTTATCAGACTGATTGTTTGGGCCTCAGTGGAAAGGAAAGTTCTTAGACCTGCTGAAATTAGATACCTCAGGGCAGGGTGTTACCCAAGGAGGGATTCCCCAAGAAGAAGGGTTAAAGGGGGGAGGGATTTTTAAGGGCGGGACTTAGAGGAGAAGAGGGGTGCCTGAGATTGAGATGTAATATGAAACAAAACAAAGGTCTGAAATACATTTGAAAACCTTGAGTACAGAATGTGTTGGCCAAATTCCCTTAAGCATTGGACCCACCTTAGGGTAAGATGAGTATTTTCAATGTTATTTTAATGAAGACAAGATTTTTTTGCCTTTTCTAGCAGCTATCAGTTGAAAATAGCTTCTTGGTCACAGGTGGAATTTTGTGCATACTTGCCCACTTTTGTTTAATTTGAGCTTGGGCAAGTCTAGTGTGTATGTTGTTAGAGTTCCTGCAAATAAATACTTGTTCACAATGATTAAAAGAAGTAAAAATTAGTTCTGTGATTATTTAGTGGCTTAAATGAACAAAATCAGTTTATTCATATTAGATCCTTAGCTCTGAAACAGCAAATAAAATAATGAACAACATTTTCTGAAGTGCCAGAGTTATAAGGCAACCCATTGCTATTGATGAGATCCAATTTCTTTCTGGTTTATGACAACTAACCATATCGACTATCTTGAGGAATTTATACTGAATAATGTAATTATTTCTGAAGTTTCAAGCCATTCAGGCTCTCGTGTCTAACTAAATTAGTGATATTAGCCTCCTGATTCACACTATATGTCATTCTCCAGTCCTTCTCCATTCATCCCCAAAGGCATAAAAGTTTAAGCTACTTCAATCTCATCCTTTATTTACTCAAAATTTCTTATGGGAAGTTACATTTTAGAAAACTCTTATCAATCAAATAAATACAAAATGAAATTCTGATTTAAATGAGACTTAAAGTGGACAAGTTAGAAATTTGGGTTTCCCATACATTCATGGTTACTCATCTGTGACAGCTAAGACACTTAGTGGTTTGACTGTATCTTTTCCAGCACAAATAATAGCAGAATATTGATTACTGAAATACTTTCAACAAGAGACAGACATGTTTCTGTGAGTAAGAAACTTTCAAGTAGAAATTTTCAGACTTTCTGTCAAAATTGTCTAAATAGAACATAATACAAAACCATAGAACTCTTTTTTTTTTAAGAGTTTTAATTTTCCAAGGTAATTTTTTCCTATATGGAACAAATTTTAATTGGCTTTCTACATAATAAATAGGCACATTTCTTGAAATAATGAGTTTTCCTTTCTATCAAAGTCCACATTTCAGTCTTTATGATTGACAGATGCTATTATGAATTAGCCTTCTATCCAGTTCCCCACTAGTATACTATGATCAGTAACTATCCAAACAAACCAACATTTTTGTATGTGTGTTCATGGTATAGAATATGTCTACATATTCTAAGGCATTTGAACTCATATTGTTGCATGTGAATGCCAGAGCTTGATGTCACATCTTCCAGGCTTGTTTTCTACCTTATTTAGGACATGAACCAGAGAACCCTGATCTGATAGCCAGCCACCTTTGCTCCAGAAATCCCACACTAGTGTTCATCAGTGCTTGCCCATCATGCTTGCATAGAAAGAGCTTTTGAGCCATCCTTGCAGTGTTCGCTTTTTTTGCTTTAAAGACTGTAAAAGTTATTGTTCTATGGCTGTGATGAAATACTTGAACAAGTTATTTACAAAATGAAGCATTTCAACTGAGGGCCTTCTTACAGGTACACATACGCAGATCATAAACATCACCATAGAAAGCATGGCAGGCAGGAAGGCAGGAAGGCATAGTGTGGGAGGAGAAACTAAGAATCTTAATCTGATCTGCAAGTTATAGACAAAGAGAAATTAGACCTGACTATTAAGATCTAGGTAAAATATTAAGGCCTAGGTGGAATGTTAAGGGTTAGGTAAAATGTGAAGTCCTAGATGGAATGTTAAGGCCTAGGTAAAATGTTAAGGACAAGGTAACTTACCTGGATAACCTGCCATTATAAGAAAACTTTCTCTGATGTTTCTACTGTTACTAAGAATCTTCCTAAAGACAAGATTGATTATATATTCTATTATGTTCTGTGCCCTTGGGACCAACCATGACAGAAGTCAGTAGAACTCTGTTGTATAGTTACCTCCAATAAACTTTTACTGGAACCAAATACACAGCAGCAGTTCCTGAACCTGTGTATAAGCATTCATGATATAAGCTGCACCTAGGATAGACCCCAACATAAGAGAGACACCTCATACAAAAAACTATTTGGAATAAGAGTTCTATTTGGGGTAGAGGCCCAGTAAAGTTGAAGTTCCCAGAACCTCCCTGGAAACTGACAATCCTATTTACCAAAAAGAGATATGTGTGTGGCTAACTGACAGCTTGTTTGGCAAGTTAAGACACGAATGTTAGACAAGTCTCATCCTGGTATGAATATTAGACAAGACAAATCTGCTGCTACAGTTGAATACCCCAACCGATGGGAGCAGGATAAATGTACAACAATGACATGTTCCTAAGAAAATCCCCTGTCCCTAAAATCCTGATTACTAAAGTAGCTTGATACAGATATCTGTAGACCTTGGGCTTATAGACCCTATCTTAGTCAGGGTTTCTACTCCTGCACAACATTATGACCAAGAAGCAAGTTGGGGAGGAAAGGGTTTATTCAGCTTACATTTCCATACTGCTGTTGATCACCAAAGGATGCAGGACTGAAACTCAAGCAGGTCAGAAATCAGGAGCTGATGCAGAAGCCATGGAGGGATGTTCTTTACTGGCTTGCTTCCCCTGGCTTGCTCAGCCTGCTTTCTTATAGAAT
>NC_034608.1:74972289-74985880 GCF_900095145.1 Mus pahari | reverse complement strand
CACAAGGGGCCTTTCCCCCTTGATCACTAATTGAGGAAATGCCCCACAGCTGGATCTTGGCATTTCCCCAACTAAAGCTCCTTTCTCTGTGATAACTCCAGCTATGTCAAGTTGACACAAAACTAGCCAGTACAGACCCTGTAGGATATTAACTCAGGGTCATAGTTCACTTCCTGAATCTGGACCATGGCCTTGTCCAACAAGTCCTGGGGCATATGTTCAATAAACTGTCTCTGTCTGACTGAGATCAGTGTTTGTGTGGTTTGTGAGGCAATTCCTGGACCCAACAGTAACATGAATTTTTGAAACTTTAAATCCCACCCCTAGTATCACACTTTCTTCAGTAAGACCACATTCATTTCTATAAGGTCAAATCTCCTAATCTTTACCAAACAGTTCCCTTTATTATGAACCAAGCACTCACATGTGTGAGACCATGTATGCCATCTTTATTAAATCACCACAAAGATCAATCAATCTGAGTGGTAGCATAAGGAATATGATATTAAATGATATTAATTATAGGTAGGTAAAAGATGCTGCTCTGGTTGCTTTCCAATGAAGCCATAATACTTTTTATTGTACTGATGTACTGATATATATAGTGGCATAAGAAACCTTCATCTCAAAATTGTTAACCCAGAAATGTTTCTGTCCAAAGGAAGCTCAACAATTTTTAAAGTCACGCATTCGAACTAAAGTTCAAGTAGTTTAATACAAGATAAAGAGTGAGAGTAGTGCAAGATTAGAAGGGTTTGCTTTCTACAATTTAAAAAAATAAAAGAAATATTTATAAAATTGGTTATAGCACAAAAGACAGCTGCATCATAGGCTCTGCACTTGTTTCTAGACTCAGTCGCCTAAAACACAGGAACCTATTGGGTGAACCAGAGTTCTCCATCGGCTGTTGTACGAAAAAATACTCTTAACCAAAAGAAGACATGCGGAAAGGACTGAACAGGAGAAAGGATTGACTTGTTTGCAAACTTTAGAAATGGGAGGCTGAGGTAGGCATGGAAAACAAGAGATTGAATAAATAAATAGTGAAGAGCAAATAGAAAAGAATAGGAGATAAGATCAATGGTTTGGTTTTTATTCCTAGAGCACTGGAAAGCCATTAACGAGATTTAAGTCAATGAAAACAAAGCTTGGTTGACATTTTATAAAGATCATTCTCATTGCAGTGTGCAGATTGAAATAGAGATGAAAACTCAAATATAGAGCTTAACCTTTGCTTTGTCTGTAACTATGCCGTGGATTAATAGTACTGTGAATAGAGTCCACATTTACAGAAATCAATAAAAGCTCTAATAAAATCCCTTACAGCAATAATACAAAATACAAATGAAATATCAATAACAATATTTATGCTATGCTCAATTTAAAACAAAATATAACCATGGGAGAAAGTAAAAAGCAAAAACAAACAGGAGGGGAAGGGTCTTTACTGAATTTTACATTGAAATTCCTCAGTCTTGCTTACATAATCTTTTATTTAAAGAGATATCAATAAAATAATAAATATAATATTAAATATAAATCAAGTCTTTTATACAAAACACATTATAATTAATAACATTCAACCACAAAGCTTTGCCAGTTCATGGGCATGCAACAGCTATTTACACAAAATACATATGTATTTGTCATGCTTCAGTTGTGAGGTTAATAAATCCTCACTCTTTCTGATGGAGAAAAATAATTAGCATAAGTATCTAATTACAATGTGGTATCTCATTACAGTATGGTAAATTTTGTTTGAGAAATGAACTAAGCAAACTAAATTATTTCACAAAATCCATGGACCAGCTGTCAAATGAATATGACTTTTGGTAAAAATCATAGGGTCTGATTGACTAATGTAGGGATTATATTGCATAATTGATTCTGCTGATTGTCCTGTTGTAATAATATTTTTACAGTGTTTCTGACCAAACAGGAGAAATAACCCTTTATCTGGATCATTATTAAAGCTATTACACACATTACTTTGTGGATAAAGGATATATTGCAAGAACGTGGGAGGCTGAGGCAGGAGGATGTAAGATTTGAGATGGTTTGAGTTGCACAGCAAGCCCAAATGGGAAGAGTCCTCAGGATGTAAAAGGGAGGTCGGAAGAACTTCTGCCAGTGGTTAAGGAGCTATCAGCAGTTCATACCTGCTGAGAGTCAATTTTCTCTACAATGCTTGAAAAATTTCCCATGCTTTATTGGATGGCCACATAGCCACAGATGTCTGAAACAAATACAGGACATAAAACTGGATAGTAAGGAAAAGAGGTTAGATCTCGTAAGAGTTGTGTGTGAGATGCTAACTATTAGCAAAATATGATATAGAAAATTTTCAGAGAACTCTTATCTATACATTTTATCTATGTACCACAGTTCTCTCCATCTCTCAGTAGCTAAGACTGAAAATGGCTTTTTTTGCTAGGAGTGAAAGTTCAGTCTAACTATACCTCCAAAATTTAATCTGATTTGGGCTTGCAGTGTGACTCAAGCAATTTGATATCCTCCTGCCTCAGCCTTCCTATTTCTTGTGTAAATTCCATGATAGAAGAAGTGGGGTGGCAGAACTGTGCCAATGACATCTACTAATCTGTGTATATACTTTGAAAATAATGATTTTACTGACATATGAATATATATTTGCATATATGTGTGTGTTGTAGTATATATAATATTAATTTCCATATTATATTCATCTGGAAAAAAGAAAAAGTAAATGAATTAAGGACATTAATATGTAATTCAAAGTGAACCTGATTTTGAAGGTAAAACAAGAGTTTCATTTTTTTCTTTTATACATTAACAATTATCTTGAAAAAGCAAGTGAGATATACATTTTCCAATGAACCATCTTCTGTTTGTTCTTCTCTTGACTTCCTTTGCAGCTCTACACTGTTACTATTAACATTGTCACTGATTGGTAAAATAATGATAAAATTTCATTATTTATCAAGTATTATTTTTGTCTGGCCCCAAATAAAACCATCAATAGGACATCTTTTATTTAGTTCTCATAATAAACATAGACCTAACATGGTTAACTGTATGAAATAATCAAAGATTTCTCCAAGTTTACAAAGATCAAGCATACAGTGTTGGAACTGAACTTCAAATTAATTCCACATTGTCTGTTTTCCTCCATTGCCATTGTACAGGAATAATCTCTGAAAGGCTAACATTAAACAAAAAGAGAAAATGAATGAGTTCATGATTAGGACACAAAAGAATTATATGTCCATACATTGTTTTTCTTAAGAGTTCTATACTATATTTAATATATCTTCATCATTTCCTTCCTTTACTTTCTCTTCTAAATTCCCATCCCTACTCAACTACCACTCTGTCTTATTTTATTCATGCATTCATTCACTTATTCACTCATTCATTCACTCATCCATTCATGTTTTAAACATTTGAGTCCATCAAATGTTCCTCTTATGTGCATGTCAACTTTCACATGACTAAAGCCTAAAGAAGAGACTCTCTCTCTCAACAGTCATGAACTATTCAGCTGGGGCTAAGGCTTCTAGAACCCTACCTCTCTCCATGCTAGAAACTGAGAACATGTCTATGGGGTAATTTCTTGTTTTCTAATTGATATAGAAAGTCCCAGCTTACTGTTGATCATGTTACTCCTGGGTAAGCAGAACTGGATTATATACAAAAGATACATGGACATTAGCTAGATAGAACAAGCCACTATGTAGCATCACTCTTGGATCTATGCTTCAATACCTGTCTACAGATTCATCCCTTGACTTCCTTCTCTGATTTCCCACAGTGATGGACTGTTACATGGAAGTGCAGATGAAATAAATTCTTTCCTCTCTTAGTTAGTTACTTTCAGTTATGATATTACAGCAACAAATAGTAACTAGAACATCATTTCAGAAATTAAAAAAAATGTGTTACAACAATAATGTAAATTACAATATGCTTATGACAAGAAAAAATTACAGGAGGTTTTAAGAGGAAAGTGACATAGAACTTATATATAATTCTTTCTTACAGAATGTGGCACTTGTTCTTTTTTGTCTCAGTGTAGGATATGGGAAACATAAAAATGACTGATATGAATTATACCACAACAGAGTAAAGTAAAGACATAGAAAAAGCAGTTAACCATTGGCCATTAATATTGTCTAGTGTTGGATTAGCTAGTTCAGAATCACCTTACATGATGCCAGGATAATCACAGGGCATGATATTCTCTTAAGAAGTGTGACTATTTTTAGGTCTACCTTGCTACAGTGGATGGCTCCACATCCATACAGATTTTAGCAGCTCTAATTGAACTTAAATGGGGTAATTTTTTAAAGTATATAAAGTTGGGAGCAGGATGTGTTGGGAGAATCTGGAAGGATGTGGACAGGAGTAATGGGGATAAATATGAATATATTTCATTTTTCTACAGGTGTACAAATTTCAAGAATAAATTTAAAATAGCAATTTTTGAAATAGCAAAGCATAATTGTCTTTCTCAGTGAACCTCTTCTTTACCAGACTTGTATTACCTCTGTTAGACATGTGCTCTGTGCTTCATCATCATGAAGCCTGTCCTTAAACCTAAGTCGTGTTCTTAGTTAAAATTCTTATAGAAAACATCATAGCCCAGGAAACAGAATTCCAGCCATAAAACAGTCATATGATGTTCCTTAAAATAAGCTAATTTTCAGTAAACAGACTGTACAGTCATAAATTTGGTGCTTAGGTTAACGCTATGTCTTGTTAAAGGCACATTATTACTGGGTAGGAAAATAAAAACAATTAAAATTTATGGCTATGCTTAGGATACAAACCTCAAGATCAAATGAGAAAAAAGAAATTTAAGTGTTCCATTAATATTTAACTTGTAAAAACTATGAATGTAGGTAGTTGTGTAGTGCTATAATAGTATATTGATCTTGGTCAATCTATACTCAATAAAAAAATTACTCCTAATACAGTAGTATATAAAACATAAATTGGATTCTCTCCAACTGTAGTAAATTGTGGACTATAACTACACACTCATCAAAATAATTACAGGTGCTCATTTTAAAAAGCGAATCAAATAGAATAAAAAACAAATTATTCAATAAAAATTAAAAAGTTAACCATTTGACTCATCCACATAAATGGCAAACATCACTTTCATTCCAAACATTTATTTTGAACTACAATATACTTAATTATGTATATAATTATGTAAATTAACTGTTAGTCATTCCTGGAATAATATCTATACACTGCCTGAATTCTTCTCACCTCTTTATTGCTTCCAATACAGAAGGAACTACACTACACCAAATGATAGAAGACTGATCAAGCTGATCATTTATTTATGTTTCCTTTTTAAAAATTAAAGGCATCAAGATATATAGATAATCAAACTGATGAAATTTTTTCAATCAAATTTAAATTTTGTTAATTCATATACTGCATAATCCTAAAATACATTTTATTTATAATGTGTGTTAAGGTCAAGAGATTGATACTTATATTGGAAAAGATAGATACAATATGAATTAAATTACATATGGATTTGTTATTAATAGGTCACAAGGGAAATAAATTTAATGATTCAGAAATAAAACTACTTGGTAACATGATTACTGGTTGCTACAAGGAGTGAATTTAATACTTGTTAGTTAATATTTAGCTCAATAAAATAAATGCTATAATGAAAAGAATTCTATGATATAACAAGAATTTATTTCAGCTGACTTGACATCGCATAGTTCACCTATTTTTGAAACCTTTTAATTTTTAATAAAGCTATGGTCAATGACTGATTAATAAATACACGAAAACTGAAAATCAAAGCATGAATTTGAACCTTTACTGCATTGACAATGTATGTGACTCTGAATTCTTCACACTTCCTAGTTGTTCGTTTTAAAAAATGTATTGTTTAAACTTTTTTAAGATTAAATAGCTGGACTATTATCCATACATTATCCTCCTCCTGGCCCATGCTCTCCCTGTTCCATATTCCATAACTCCTCCACATGCCCCATCTCCAAGAGGATGTCCACACACCCCACCCCCATCCCATCAGACCTCTTCATTCCCTGTGGCCTCAAGTCTCTTGAGTTTTAGGTACATCTTCTCTGACTGAACCCAGACCTGGCAGTCCTCTCCTGTATATGTGTTGGGGGCCTCATATCAGCTGCTATATGCTGGCCTGGTTGGTGGCTCAGTGTCAGAGCAATCTTGGGGGTCCAGGTCAATTGAGACTGCTGGTCCTTCTACAAGGTCGCCCTCCTCCTTAGCTTCTTCCGGCTTTTCTCTAACGCAACCACAGGCGTAACAAGCTTCTGTCCATTACTTGGGTGTAAATATCTGCATCTGGCTCTTTCATCTGCTCCTTATGTCTTTTGGAGGGCAGTCATGATAGGCCTCTTTTTGTGAACACACCATAGCATCAGTTAATAGTCTCAGGCCTTCAGCCCTCTGCTTGAGCTGGAACCAACTTTTGGCCTATTTCTCAACCTCCTTTTCCTTAGGCTCCTCTCCATTTCCATCCCTACAGTTCTTTCAGACAGGAACAACTGTGTGTCAGAGTTTTGACTGTGAGATGGCAACCCCACCCCTCACTTGATGCCCTGTCTTTCTACTGGAGGTGGACTCTACAAGTGCCCTCTCCCCACTGTAGGGTATTTCATTTAAGGTCCCTCCATTTGAATCTTGAGA
This sequence comes from Mus pahari, assembly GCF_900095145.1. Taxonomy (NCBI): domain Eukaryota; kingdom Metazoa; phylum Chordata; class Mammalia; order Rodentia; family Muridae; genus Mus; species Mus pahari. Next base: position 74,979,196 of record NC_034608.1, on the reverse strand, counting down.
ATCTCTCACCTCCAACCTCTCTAGTATATTCTAGAGAGTCCTCTCATCTCCTGCATCCTGAGTTTGTCTTGCTTCCATTCTTTCTGCTGGCCCTGAGGGCTTCAGTTCAGTCCTCTTCCCCTCTCACCCTCAGGACCCTCTCTTCCTGACCCCATCCTGTGATTGTTTTCTTCTCCTTCCCAAGTGAGATTGAAGAATCCTCTCTTGGTCCCTTTAGTTTTTTTAACCTTGAGTTCTGTGGATTGTATTCTAGGCATTCTGTACTTTTTTTTTCTTTCTTCTTCTTCTTCTTCTTCTTTTTTTTTTTTTTTTTTGCTAATATCAACTTATTAGTGAGTACATAACATACATGTTCTTTTAGGCCTAACTTACCTCTCTCAAGATGATATTTTCTAGTTCTAACCATTTGTCTGCAAAACTTATGATGTCCTCCTTCTTAATAGCTGAGTAGTATTCCATTGTGTAAATGAAGCACATTTTCTGTATCCATTCTTCTGTTGGGGGGCATCTGGGTTGTTTCATCTTCTGGCTATCACAAACAAGGGCACTATGAACATAGTGGAACATGTTTCCCTGTGGCATGATGGTGCATCTTTTCAGTATATGCCCAAGAGTGGTATATTTGGGTCTTCAGGTAGATCTATTTCGAGTTTTATGAGGAACCTCCAGTTTGATTTCCAGAGTGGCTGTAAGAGCTTGCAATTCCACCAGCAATGGAGGAGTATTCCTCTTTCTCCACATCCTGGACAACATGTTCTGTCACCTGAATTTTTAATCTTAACTATTCTGATTGGTGCAAGGTGGAATCTTAAGGTTGTGTTGATTTGCATTTCCCTGTTCACTAAGGATATTGAACATTTCTTTAAATGTTTCTTAGCCATTCAAGATCCCTCTGTTGTGAATTTTCTATACCAATTTTTTTTTATTGGGTTGTTTGGTTTCTTTGTGGTTAGCTTCTTGAGTTCTTTATACATATTGGATGTTAGCCCTCTATTGGATATGGGTTTAGGGAAGATTTCTTCCCAATCTGTAGGCTGTTGACTTGTCCTATTTGCTATATCCTATGAAGCTTTCCAGTTTCATGAGGTCCCATTTATCAATTCTTGGTCTTAGAGCCTGCGCCATTGGATTTCTCAAACGTGAATCTTAGTAAAAGCAAAGAACAGAAAGTATTTGATCTGATATCTGCCTCACCAGAATTGATGGTGGAATCTCTATTCAAATTAGTACACAGCAATCCCTGCCCCCTCCACCAGGAAAGAACACCTTGATAGATTACACAATCTCTAGTGGTTGGCCCTAAACACATGGACATGAAAGCAACCCTAAATGGGATCAGTAGGTTGTGTGTCTACCAGTAACATGACTGATACTGAGTGGTAGGAAACACAGAAACTCTTGGTGAGGAGAGGGGGAAATGATGTAAATACTACATGCATGAAATTTTTTAAAAAATAATCAGAAATGATATAAAATTAGTACACATCTAGGAGAGTTTAGAGATAAGAAACCAGTGAATTACTACATTATAATATTTTCCTTGTTCTTAATGAATAATAGATATTACAACACTTATCTGTGATAATCAAAGAAATATAAATTTTAGAACATGTGTAGAAGCATCCTAAACTTGCAGGAATGTAGCTCATAGTTACTGAACTTCATAGTGTAAAAACTAAAGAAAACAGACCTTTGTAATATTCTTTATTGTTCTATACTAAATGGTTCCCACTCTCTTATGTTTCTGTTTCACTAGGAAAATACGTAATACAAGTGTTCTCCCTCCCATAAAAACATTGAGGACATTTATGAACTAGTTTCAGATTTGAACATTTTGACTTTAGATTTCATAATGAGACATAAACTTTGACAGAGTCACCAATGTGTCTATGAGTCTCTGGAATTTGACTATAGGATAGGGCATCCACTATGATTTCTTCAGTTTCTACAGTCTAACATCAAGAAAATATCACCTGATAATCAAAGGTTAAAAAGCCCAATTATTATAAATATAATTCACTATATAATACAAATATGTTTGTACAACACAGATTTTATATATTAGAGTTATCTGACACATAATATAAGTTTACATGTCTAAATTAAAAAATTTTACTTGATAACATCAAAATAAAATAATCATATAACTGTTTTTTAAAAGAATTTTAATAAAAAATAGCATTTTAGTCTGAACAATTTCATAATAGATTCTTCTCAGTAGAAAATGTAAGACTTATGATATTATTAGTAGATTGGAAGTTAATTTTGAAGACAACACTCATGAGAAAACGTACACAAAGCACATGCAAAAATGGAAGATCTAAGATAGATAAAAAGCATGGCTATATTCCTAATTTCAATTCTGGAAAAATGAATGAGAGATTATGTTGATGAGACAGTGCATGCAAGTATAATGGCTTTGAACTTGAGGACTGATAAAGGACACTACCCACAGGTATAGCCAGTTGAATGTGAGCTTATTAATCTTAGAGAAAGTCACCCAAATTATTGTGTGTTAGAGTAAAATGCTCAATCACTCAGGTCAGGAAAAGCTTTGACAGACAGTAACAAGAAATGGCGATTGTAAAATGAATGATGGACAAGGTATATCACAGAAGCAACAATAAAAATATCTTAAGATGGTAAAAACAAACAGAAGCCAGCTGATGTGGAATCCAGTAAATATAAACTTATAAGAACTAGGGAGGCACATAAGCATAGTCAATTAAAAATGAAAAATGAAAAATTAGCCACCAACTTATTTTCACTAAACCAACTTTCAAGCATATTGACTAAGAAACTGTTATCAGTAAGTACATGAACCTCACAGTATTCATTAATTAAAAATGATGAAAACAATGAAATATTTTGATTTATAATATCCAAGATGGATAAAATATGAGGCCTGGAGATTAATAGCACTATAGAAGATTGACCATTCTACTATGATGTTAGGGTTCTTCAGCAGCTCTCACAGTGATGAATGTATTAAGAATCACTGAGAAACCTAATAACGTACAAAGATTTATTCAACATAATCAATTTGCTTTAATGAACAGATATCAAATGTGCTGGTAAAATCAGGAAAATCATTCAAGTGTCTTTTGTAAGAACAGCTCTGGAACAAGTCTCAATGTAGTTTAATATTTGATCACAACTTTATTAACTTAAAATAATTAAATTAAAGTTCACTATGAATACTGATAGTTCCTAGTTAAATATCTCATATTTAAAAATTTAAAATTTTAAGAGTTCAATATGGTTAAATATTTGTATAGTGATATCTATAGAATATCTCAATATCACACTTACTGACAATATATGGCTAGAATTTGTAAAATGAAAAAAGCCCAATAGAGAATTCATATGTTTTTCTCTATGAATTAGTAAAAGAAAAGAATAAATCCAAAATATAATAAAGATCTAATTAACAGCAGAGCAGAGTTTCATACAATAGGAACAGAAGTAAGATCAAAATGGCAAAAAAAAAAAAAAAGTCATACTAAACCTTAAAGTTCTGAATAGACAGATCGAGAGAAATACAAAAATTTGCTATGAAAATTTCACAATAGGAATCCTCTGTGGTCTATCAATCTTGTCATTGCTGTAGCCCAGTTATAATAAGGTCTAATGGTGGTGAGGCAGGGGATCTGATGCAGGAAGCTAGTGAAAAACACTCATGCACTCCCAGCTTGAATTCACAAAAGGAAAGTTCTCCAGCAGATATCCCATGTCTCAAGTGAGAGCAAAGAGAAGGTAGATTCCATAGCACACAAAGAAAGGAACCTTAGACTAAGAACAAAAGAGAGTTCAGAATGCTTTGTGTGGGGCTCAGGCTGGGTCTCTCTTCCCAGGGAATTCATATACCTGTAGAATGTGGGGCTACAGTAAACCCCATAAATGTTCAAGGAACTCTCATTCCAGTAGCAAATAAAGTGTACTTAATGCTAAATAAAATGAAACATTCCCAACATAGTCTTATGTATTTCAGTAGAAACTGGAAACTACCTTCTGTTAAACAATATCTTGAAAAAAAAATACCACACTTAGGCAAGATTCCAGCAGATCACAACTGATGTACAACTTGGACCCAATTTTAATATTGTTTGTTGTAATGTGGTTAGATGATATTTGTTTAATATAAAACCTGCTTTACAAAGTCAAGGTGGGTGAAATTAATCACTCCTATGTCCTAATATACTTTAACTCATTACTCTTATTTCCTTACTTAAATCTTCATTCTTCTGACAGAAAATTTGAGAAAGTAAGTCATCATAGTTCTAGCTCTAGATATGATTAGTTTATTGAAATTAGTTATGACATAAATAATTGTCCGAGAAATAAACTGTTAACAAACATGAACAGAAAGTCTCTCTACTTGTGGCTCTTACTGACATTGTTGGTGTTTGGTTTCTGTAGCTAAGAATAGAGAGTTATGACTCCTGCTGTTCACAGAGTCACAGAACCAGAGTCCAGAAGCAGCAGGGTAACCGATTGTGGGAAAGAACACATGGGAAGATAACAAATACAGCTGAAACTTCACTCAGAGTAGCAGAAGGAATTTTGATTAGAGGAAAGTAGAGAGAACAAATCTTTTATAACAATTAGGAGAGGGACTTAATATTTAGATATTTCCATAAAGTTTTGTATATTATACAAAAGGACAAATGCAAAAACAAGAAACAGAAAAACTTTAAAACAAGACCAGTTTTAGCACATACGCTAAAGGTGCTTACTACCAAGCATACAATCTTAGTTCCAGATATGGAAGTCACACTGAAGAAAAAAGAAACCTACCCTTGAAAGTTTTCCTCTGACTTCCAGAGGAAACCATTTACAAACCAAAGTAAATATAAATGTTTGAAAATTAAATCATAATACCAGAATAAGTGTACACATTTTCTATTCCTAACCACTAACTTCCTACTTACATATAGTGCTTTTCTATTAGGCATATGAAATATTTGTGCTAATATAAAAATAAACAAATAACACCCAATTCTAAAGACATAGTTTATTAAAAAGTGGAATCAAATGTAAACCACAAAAACATCTTTTAAAATTTAAAACAGCAACAATGAGAAATTGATTCTTGGTTGTCAATCAGTCCACAGATTATGACACAGAGGGAAATGTGAACCTGCTGTTAAAAAAAAAAATCCTTTTGGAGAGAAACTGGGTTCTTGTGGGGAGCCGTCCTCACAATCTCCATGGCAAGATGGCGCTGGCATCCGGTGTTCTAACTGGTAAACAAGCGGTCTGCGCATGTGCCGGGTAAATTTCCATCCCTTACGCCCTGCCTGTCCCGTGGCGTCATCTGGGCCGATAGTGAGCAGCCAACCAGGGAGCTACACGTCCTAGGCGGAGAACATTTCCTATATAAGGGAGAGGGTTTTTCACCTCGGGGGTCTCCGCTTTCCTGTAGCTTATGCATTGCCTCTCGAGATGCATTAAAGCTTTACTGCAGAAGGATGTGTCGCGTAGTTCTTGCTGGCGAGACGGTAGCGCGTTACATTCTGGTGCCGGAACCCGGGAATCTCAACATCGTCAGCACCTTCGGAGACCCCTCGGCGACGGGGAGGATTCAGAACTGCAGGGGGATAAGTTTCGTAGAGGTATGTCTGTCTTTGATTTTGGACTAACGGGCACAGATTTCAGTCTTGATTTGTCTCCACCTTGGGAAGGGTCAGTTGAAGCCTTTGTTAAACTTTTCCTCATCGTCTCCTTCTGTGTACATCGTGGCTGGTGTTAGACTGTGTGGTATAATCAGTCCGAGGTATATGAGCGGCTGCACCGCTTGAGCGTACATTAAGTCTCTTGTAGATAAAGGAGCAGTGCGTCAGCCCTTTGCCTTTTGCTTGGCAGCTGTAAGACGGACGTAGATAAGCCACGGGTGCCTGTTTGTCATCATGGGCTCGTCATAGTCAGTGGTTACAACTCTGGAAACCGTTTTTTAAAGCAGCGAGACATCAAAATCGAGCAAAGAACACTTAAGAACTTTGTTAAAGGTGGATCACGTGGCTCCTTGGTACGTGTGTTCAGGGTCTCTGACTCTGGCCTCTTGGAATAAACTAGGGAAAGATCTTGACCGCCACCTTACAGACGGGGACTTAGGTCTAGGCACTAAGGCCATATGGAAGCTTGTTAAAAATTGCTTAGAAGATGAGACTTGTAAAACCGCTATAGCTAATGGGCAGTGCACGTTGGAGGAAGTTCAGGACAGCATGTCAGAAACCGAACTTAGCGAGAGGATGGGCACGCGCAAAAAGAAAGACGTCTCCAAGGAAAAAGGACCCCCCAAAAGGGTAAATAGGGGAGATATAAAAAGGGGGAAGACAAAGACGAACCCCCTGCAGGTAAAGTTAGGAACATTTATCCCACCCAGGAGTTAGAAGCCCTTGAGCTTGATAGCTCCGGCTCAGATTCTGGTGATGCTCTAGACCCTAGTGAAGAGTCAGAACTAGAAGAAGCAGCAAAATATGAAGAAGAAAGATTAGAAGCTTCAAGAAGGAGAGGTNCAACTAAGAAAAGAGGCCCTTCCAAGGACCTTGGATCCGAGGAAGCGAGATATAAGGGAAAGGACGCCCTGAGAGAGAAACAGGGAAAGGAGGTATTGGTGCAGCTGTTAGTAATTTTGAGTTTGATTAAATTTTGCCTGGTGGACGAAAGTGGAAAGTGTGCTACCAATTAAAGTTTTCCTGTTGCCAGGCTGAGCATTTTAAAAGAGATTGTTTTCCCAATCGCCCAAGGCCAACTACTGNGGCTCCCATGAGACGTCCAAAATTATGTCCACGGTATAAAGGCTCATGCAGCAGAGGCAGAAGGGTGCGTGCGAGAAGCCAGCAGAGGAGAGGAGAGGCTGGAGAATGGGAGAGTGAGGAGGGAAGTTCGGATGGGTCGTCTGACG
>NC_034608.1:74964322-74971168 GCF_900095145.1 Mus pahari | reverse complement strand
CATGTGCTCCACTATGTTCATAGCAGCCTTAATTATAAGAAGAAGCTGGAAAGAACCCAGATGTCCCTCAACAGAGGAATGGATACAGAAAATGTGATACATTTACACAATGGAGTACTACTCAGCTATTAAAAACAATGAATCCATGAAATTCTTAGGCAAATGGGTGGGAATCGAAAATATCATCTGAATGAGGTAACCCAATCATAAAAGAATGCACATGGTATGCACTCACTGATAAGTGGATTATACCCAAGATACAATTCACAGACCATAAGAAGGAAGAGCAAAGTATGCATACTTTGGTCCTTCTTTGCAGGGGGGATCAAAATACCCATGGGAGGAGATACAGAGACAAAGTGTGGAGCAGATACTGAAGGAAAGGGCATCCTGTGACTGTGACTTTCCCACCTGGGGATCTGTCCCATATACAGTTACCAAACCCAGACAGTATTATCGATGTCAACAAGTGTTTGATTACAGAAGCCTGAAAAAGCTGTCTCCTGAAAAAGCTCTGCCAAAGCCTGACAAATACAGAAGTGGAGGCTCACAGTCATCCATTGACTGAGCACATTGTCCCCAGTGGAGTAGCTAGAGAAAGGACCCAAGGAGCTGAAGGTGTTAGCAGCCCCATAGGAGGAACAACAATATGAACCAACCAGTATCCTCAGAGCTCCCAAAGACTAAACCACCAACCAAAGAGTACATATGGAGAGACTCATGGCTTTAGCTGCATATATAGCAGAGGATGGCCTTGTGGGACATCAGTGATAGGAGAGGCCCTTGGTCCTATGAAGGCTCGATGCTCCAGTATAGGGGAAGGCCAGGACAGGGAATTGGGAGTGGGTGGGTTAGTGAGCAGGGGGAGGGAGGATGGGAAGAGGAGGTTTTCACAGGGGAAATAAGGAAAAGGGGTAGTATTTGAAATGTAAATAAAGAAAATATCTAATAAAAATAAAAATGTCACAAAAAAGAAAAATACCACAGTATTAATGTCCCTTTTCCCCAATTAGTGAATTTAATAATTTCCAATACCTTTAATGGGAAAGATGAATAAGTAGTCATTCACACCAAACTTGTTTAATTACCTTCTCTTGGGAAATAAGCTTCATACAGCTATAACGCTCTTAGGCCAAAAGATGCTCCACCATCCCACAAGGGTCTATGCTCCACTATGTTCATAGCAGCATTATTCAAAATAGACAGGAACTGGAAACAACCTAGATGTCCCTCAACAGGAGAATGGATACAGAAAATGTGTTGCATCTAAGCAATGAAATAGCATTCAGCTATAAAAAACAGAAATGGATTATGTGGGCAAATGGATGGATTTTGAGACTATAATACTGAGTGAGGTAACCCAATCCTAAATGGACATGCATGATTATGTATTTCCTTACAAGTGGGTATTGTCCATAAAATACAGAATACCCATACTACCCTCTGAAAACCCATGGAGGATGGGCTGGAAGGAGGGCATAAACAAGGATGCCTGAATCTTACTTAGAATGGAATGGTTGTGGAAGGCACATGGAGGGAGGGACCTGATTGAGAGAGGGGATGTAGAGGGGAGTAGGGATTCAGAGTCAGGTGTGGAGAGGGATATATGGCCAAAAAAATAATGGAAATTTGCAACTGACTGGGGTGTGGGGAGTTGTGAGCATCTCCAGGAAGAGACGGAAACCTGGTATACAGGAGGTACTCAAAAATCAATGTGGGTGTCCTTCGCTGTGACTCACAGCATTAGGGATATGGAGCCTGGGAAGGATGCTTCCTGTGGCCAGGCAGGAACACCAACCTACCCACAAAGTTTTCAAAGTGAAGCTTATCCTGCCTATATGAAATACAGGGATTGGGGATGTAGCAGAGATTGAAGGAATGGCCAACAAATAACCAACCCAACTAGAGATCCTTTCCATAGACAAGCATCAATTCCTGACACTATTACTGATGTTCTGCTATACTTGCAAACAGGAGTCTAGCATGGCTGTCCTCTGAAAGTCTCCACTCAGCAGCTGCCTCAGACAGATGTAGACATCCATAGTCCAATGTGATGGAGCTCAAGGACTCTTAGGGAAGAATGGGAGGAAGGATTGCAGCCTGTAAGGGGGTAGAACTCCACAGGAAGACCAAAAGAATCAACTAACCTGGACACTTGAGGCTCTCAGAGACTAAACCATCATCCAAAGAACATAAAATGGCTGGACCCGGGCCTCCCTGCTTGCACATTCTGTAGCAGATGTGCAGCTTTGCCTTCAAGTTGGTTCCAAACAACTGGAATTGAGGCTATCCCAAAAGCTGTTGCCTGTATGTGGGATATATTCTTCTAGCTGGGCTGCCTTGCCTGCCTCAGTGGGAGAGGAAGCATCTAGCATTGCAGAGATTTGAAGTGCCAGGTTGCTGGGAAAAACAAGGGGCTTCAACTCACTCAGAGGAGAAAGTAGGGGGGTGTAGGAAGGATTGTGGGATGGGGGACCAGTAGGGAGGCAGTGAGTGCTATATATACTGAATAAGTAAAAAGTAAATAAAATAAAACAATCAAAAGAAGATGTTTCTACTATGTATATCTATTCCTAAATTCATTTATTTACATGCCAATATTCCAGACTAGCTCTACATAATGGCATATTAGAGTAAACTTTCTCGTTTATACATAACTTAAGAGATATAACATCTGTTCTTGTCTAAATCATTACATATACTAGTGAAAGTGATCAGTTTTCTACAAAAATGATCATGAGTCCTTAACTATTATATACTAAAATTTGTAATATTTGATGGCTTATTGTAAGACCATTAACTTGATTCTTATTTTAAAAAAATGAATGTTATTAAAATTCGAATTAGAACATTACAAATGGAAGCTTGATAAATTCAATTTCTTAAGGATTATGACTATATATTGACAATTGAAGAAGTGAAATACTGCACCTCTCAATGTCTATTTCTAGCAATTCTCTGACTCCTTGTTTGCATGTTTTAGATATGCATTTTCTATCTCCTGTTATGCTTTAGTTAAATTTTAAACAAAGCCAACAAGGGGTCTGGGAAGGTGGCTTGAAAGTGCTTCCTATGTGAACTAAGACCCTGATTTCCTGCTCCAAACTTATAAAAAGGTCCATCCCAATAATGGTGTGTGTGTGTGTGTGTGTGTCTGTGTGTGTGTGTGTGTGTGTGTGTTTATCAATGTAGAGGAATTTTAATCCAGCAACATGGATGCTTGGTAAGGGATAATGTTCAAAGAACCTTTAGGTCTGTGTGATCCAGCTGCAATACAGATATGCCACACACCTTTAATCTTTTGGACTGGAATACACATGTATTTTTGGTACACACCTTTAATTCTAAGCAATGAAGTCTAATTGAGGTACAGGTAAAATGGCAAATTAGAGGAAGAATGAGTCAGATATAGGATATGCCCATTTTCTAAGAGGACAGACAGGAACTAGAGGGTACTTAAGGGGGTACTGAGTGAGTCAGGAGGTGAGGGAAGTTCACTACATGCATTTCCATTGAGTACATACAGTTCCACTCAGTTCAGTCACACAGTTCAGTTTGCAGAAATCAGAGGATGTTTTTCCAAGCAGCACAATTCACTTAGAAACTGAGAGAAGTCAGTTTGAATCATGACAGGTGTTTTGAACCTGAACAGCTGAATTGAACCACCCAGAGTTCAAAACACCTAGAAAGGGTGAGCTTATTTTGCAGTAAGACTCTGAGATAACAATTTCATCTGGCAAGTAAAAGTGACTTTTAGGGGTTGGGGATTTAGGTCAGTGGGTGAGTGCTTACCTAGTGTCTTAGGGTTTTATACTGTGACTATGACCAAGGCAAGTCTTATAAAAAAACAGCATTTAATTGGGGTTGACTTACAGGTTCAGAGGTTCAGTCCATTATCATCAAGGTGGGAACATGGCAGTATCCAGGCAGGCATGGTGCAGGCAGAGCTGAGAGTTCTACATCTTCATGCAAAGACTGCTAGTGGAAGACTAACATCCGGGCAATTAATGTAAGGATGTTAAGCCCACACCTACAGTGACACACCTACTCCAACCAGGACATACCTATTCCAACAAGGCCACACCTCCAAATGGTGCAACTCCATGGTCCAAGAATATACAATCTGTCACACCTAGCAAGGACAAGGCCCTGGGTTCAGTCCTCAGCTCTGGAAAAAAAAAAAGTTACTTTTATAAGACATGAAATTAAAAGAGAAAAGACAAATATATTTCAGGGTGAGAGTATGAGATTATGTAATTATAATTTCAAAAGCTAATTTAAAAATCCCATGAAGTAAAACATATCTAATCCCAATGATAAGGAAATGGAAAGTAGGGTATTCTTGATGTTGATAGGTCAGCTGTCATGAACAACTAGATTTTCTTTCTCTCCTCTAATTTTGTATCACCCTTTTCTCAACTGACAGGGAACATTTTTTCTTTTGAATGGTGATTTGGTAACTTTCTAGTGGCTTTATACTATGATTTTGCTTCACAGTTGATTCTTATCTTTTATTTTATTATTTTGTGCATATGAGTATTTTGCTGGTAGATTTCTATATCTATGCACTGCATGCACACAGTATTCCCAGGACCCAGAAGAGGAAACCACATCCTCTGGAACTAACATTACAGCCAATTTGAAACAATATGTGGGTGCTGGGGTTAGATTCCAGATCCTCAAACTAGAAATTTTTAAGGTCTGGGTTTAATGAAATATCCTTTCTGGAAAACCCAATCAACCAGCCAACTTACCAACCAGTCAATAAAAATCAAAAATCAAAAACAAAACAAAACAAACAAACAAGAATGCAAAACAAAAAGCAAAACCAAAAAAAAAACCAAACAAACAAACAAAAAACCCCAAACCATTGAAACTATATAATGCAGACATTAGTTAGATGTCAGGTTCTGGCCCCATGTGGTACACACACATTCACATGCACACATACACATGCACATACACATGCAAATATACATAGACACTCACTCTGTAGAGTCTTAAATTTAACCTAGCAATATTCTTTACACATAACAACAAAATACATCAGTATGTCTACCAAATGATAACTTAAAATGAGAAAAAATGATTAATAAACTCACAATAAATGTTTGATATGATACAAATACTCAAAAGCACTTGAGTATTTCTAAAACATTCCCTTTAGGAGACAGTTATTCTTGAACATATGTATATTAATGTGTATGGGAAAGCAGATAAGGCATTTAAATAAAAAGTAACAACTTTTCAAATCTTTTGACTTTATAACTATGTGGTTATTATAAAAAGCTTATACACTAATTTTATTAAAGATTTGAGAATTTATACATGTCTACTCTAAATCATGTCTACCTTTTTGACTGCTTCTTGATGTACTTGTGTGCTTCTCAATTTTGCTCTATTTCTTTTTTTATTAGATATTTCTTCATTTACATTTCAAATGCTATCCCAAAAGCCCCCTATATCCTCCCCCACCCAGCTCCTGAACCCACCCACTCCTGCTTCCTAGCCCTGGCATTCCCCTGTACTAGGGCATATGATCTTTGCAAGATTAATGGCCTCTCCTCCCATTGATGGCCTACCAAGCCATCCTCTGCTACATATGCAGCTTAAGACACAAGCTCTGAGGGGGTACTGGCTAGTTCATATTGTTGTTCCACCTATATATAGGGTTGCAGACCCCTTCAGGTCCTTGGGTACTTTCTCTAGCTCCTTCATTGGGGGCCCTGTGTTCCATCCAATAGATGACTGTGAAAAATCCACTTCGGTATTTGCCAGGTACTGGCATAGCCTCATAAGAGACAGCTATATCAGGGCNCTGTCAGCAAAACCTTGCTGGCATATGCAATAGTGTCTGGGTTTGGTAGTTGTTTATGGGATGGATCCCTGGGTGAGGCAGTCTCTGGATGGTCCTTCCTTCCATCTCAGCTCTGAACATTTTCTCTGTAATTCCTTCCATGGGTATTTTGTTCCCCATTATAAGAAGGAACAAAGTATCCACACTTTGGTCTTCATTCTTCTTGAGTTTCATGTGTTTGGCAAATTGTATCTTAGGTAAAGTTTCTGGGCTAATATCAGCTTATCAGTGAGTGCACATCGTGTGTGTTTTTTTGTGATTGAGTTACCTCACTTAGGATGATATCCTACAGATCCATCCATTTGCCTAATAATTTCATAAATTCATTGTTTTTAATTGCTGTGTATTATTCCATTGTGTAAATGTACCACATTTTCTGTATCCGTTCTTCTGTTGAGGAACATATGGGTTCTTTCCAGCTTCTGGCTATTATAAATAAGGCTGCTATGAACATAGTGGAGCATGTGTCCTTATTACAAGTTGGAACATCTGGGTATATACTCAGGAGAGGTATTGCTGCATCTTCTGGTAGTACTATGTCCAATTTTTTGAGGAACGGCTAAACTGATTTCTAGAGTGGATGTACCAACTGTAATCCCACCAGCAATGGAGGAGTGTTCCTCTTTCTCTACATCCTCGCCAGCATCTGTTGTCACCTAAATTTTTGATTTTAGACATTCTGAATGGTGTGAAGTGGATTCTCAGGATTGTTTTGATTTGCATTTTCCTGATGATTAAGGATGTTGAACATTTTTTTTTTCAGGTTCTTCTCAGCCATTTGATACTCCTCAGTTGAGAATTCTTTGTTTAGCTCTGTACCCCATTTTTAATAGGGTTATTTGATTTTCTGGAGTCCATCTTCTTGAGTTCTTTATATATATATATATATATTGGATATTAGTCCCCTATCTGATTTAGGATTGGTAAAGATCCTTTCCCAATCTGTTGGTGGCCTTTTTGTCTTATTGACAGTGTCTTTTTCCTTACAA
>NC_034608.1:74944229-74962837 GCF_900095145.1 Mus pahari | reverse complement strand
GTGTGTGTGTGTGTGTGTGTGTGTAACTTGCTGAGTGAGTCCTTTTCTTGTATTTTCCTATATGTATGCATTTAGGGCTGTCCATTGAGGATTGGATAAGCTATTAAGGGCTTTTCTCTATGGAACACCAGTTCTCTCTCCTGTCACAGCCTTTAATTGTCTACAGTTCTTTGTCCTGATTTGAATAGGTTTGACCCCCAGAGTCTTGTGTCTGAATGTTTGACCCATGAGGAGTAAAGTTATTAGAAGGTTTGGCCTCCTTTGAGAAAGTGTGTCCCTGTTGGGTGGGCTTTGAAGTCTCCTATGTTCAAGCTCTGCCCAGTGTGAAATCCAGTTTCCTTCTGGCTTCCTTTAGGATGAAGATATAGAACTCTCACCTACTCCAGGACCATGGCTACTTGCATTCTGCCATGCTTCCCTCCATGATGACAATACCTTAGAAATGGTAACCCAGCACCAATTAAGTGGTTTATTTTGTAAATGTTGCCTTGGTCATAGTGTCTCTTCACAGCATTAAAACACTAACTGAGGCACTCTTCATTTAGGCATGAGGTCTCCTGAGCTTCCTAATCTCCCTTGGAATGTTAGTTGATGTTGTCATTGGTTGCAAATTAAGGACATCATTAGGGAAGTAATACAAAGGCTCGAGAAGCTCCATGCTTCCTGAATGGTGTAGCTGTACCTTCTATGTTTGCGTGTGACTCATAGTGAGGTAGCTGCAGAAAACTATGTCTACATGTTGAGAGGAGAAAGCAGTGTTGAAGCTGCCTATTCTGAAACTCATCTGAACTCTGTGAAACACTTTAAATTCTATTTTAGAAAACCAAAACTTTAGTTTTCTGCTTTGTTTTTCTGTTATTTCATCTTAGATGATGACACATTTTTTCTTGTTCTTTCTGTGGCTTGAGAGTGAGTTGTTTTATGGGGAAAATGATGTGAGATTATTTTATCAGATCCAGACAATAAATATTGAAACAGAGTCAGTGTTTCTGTAACTTGCACATGCTTTTGTCACTTTGCTACTCATTTTTTTATGTGTGAACCAAGCTCTCTTGTCTGCCTGTCTTACTTCATGCTATATCCTTGTGCAGTATTAATGTTGTTCCTTGGTGAAATTCACTTGGTTTTTCCTGTGAGTCATGAAAATTTAGAGGCAGTAATGCTGGATAATCAGGAGTACAGTCATTCTGTGACTATTTCTCTACACAGATTCCAATTTTCAAGCCCAACTTTTTACTTTGACTTCTGGTCCTGTTATCCTACATTGAATTCAGACAATTTATAAATAGGTGCAAAATGACCTTTTCCAGATATTCTCATCAAGTTGTGTGATATTGTGTCATCTAATTTTCTAATGAATGTTTTATTCCACATCTTTTATCATAGTCTACATTTTGAATTTACTCCAAATACAAAAAGGGTCATACATCTAATATCACAAAAGCATAAGGTCATTAAACATGTAGATTCAGTATTTTTATATGAAATAATTGCACATACATACTAATGTATATAGGACTCAAATCTAAACATTAAATTTATTTTGTTCCATATACACATACGTTACACAGAAAGTACTAAGTCAAGTTTTGGCTTGTTATAAGAATTCTTTAGTTCACAAATATTTTGGCAGTGATCAGCATCACTTATACAACATGAAGTTCTATGTTAGAACTCAAAGTATAATGGATTTTGGAGAAGTTCACATTTTAGAATTACAGATTATGACAATATAACTGTACTTATTAATATATTTTCAACTTAAACATAGTGAGAGTTAATCAGGCTACATTATTTGTGCATTAATCATCATTAGAAAGTATAAAATCTTATCCCCTATACATTAAAAAAATGTCAAGGACATCATTTTCAAAGTAATAGTTCCTTAATTTTCTATGTATGAAAGATCCAGTTAAAATTTGATAATGGCTATAGTCTGCTACGTGACCACTGAACACTCAGCACTGTAAGCATTCCTATCAGCCTACATATAATATATAGACATAGTGATAGATAGATTGTATATATTTTATTTCTATTTGGAATAAGACTTTTTTCTTTATCATGCATTATAGTATTGCCTTTTCATATTAAATTATAGTGTCTTAAAATATTCATCTTGCCTAAATGCACTTTTGCAGCCATAATCTATCTGCTTTTCAGTATTTCTGGTCTTTGGAATGATTGAGAAACTTGTTCTCTGAACAGTTAATCCCATTTATGATCTGAGTGATCAATTTGTGTGTTACATTACCTGCATAATATCCCCATTGTACATAATGTATTTTTGATTTAACAGCTATAATCTCACCCAAATGGTCTTTCTCAGTCAAGTGTTCTCATGGACTTCAATATTTAGAGAGAATCTTCTGGGCACTCCAGCCAATAATCATCCAAAGCACTATATTTTCTATAAAGTATCCTTAGCTCCTGTCAGTAGCATGCTCACTTTATCAATTTCCTCATATTTATGTGAATTTTCTAGCTGAGCGATGTGGAATGTTAACAAGTAAATATGCTGGTTACATAATTTCAACTTGAAGCCACAGATAGATTTTTTCTTATATAACTTAATAATTACTACTTCCTTGAAAATCAATATCATATGTATTTTCACCATTATAGATACAAGAATCATGTTATAGACTCAATGTATTGCCCATCTTTATTAGTTAAAGTGTATGATGGTGAATTCTTCCTACTGACTCAGTGAACAAGCTAAGCTGACTGAAATATTAGACATCTTCACTGAAAAGTATTTTGAATACCAAAGACTTTCTGTTTGTATTTCTGACAATAGTCTTGATTAACTCTTAAGTATTCAATATTATTTACTTTTTTATAACTTGGTACAAGTCAAATCAAGACTGCAAGTTCAAATGTTTTTATATGAATCTTGTATTTTTCCCTAACTTGCAAAATTATTCCTATGAGTTTTGATCTATGCTTTATAGAAATTAATGAGTAAATGATTAATGATCACCAGGAAAAAAGGTAATTTTGTTTTCTCAAAACTAATTTCATTATTCAAAATTAAAAGTCATGTATAAAACTCTGAGACATATATATGACATGGATAACCCTGTGGGCATTTTAAGTTTTGAGTCAATGTTTTGAAATTATGATATCATAAAGTATGTTAAAGACATGTAGTTCAAATTAAGGATGACCATCTCATAAAGTACTAAGGCAAATCACACAGTCAGTCATTATGTCCTCATGCCCCTGTTCTTCTTTCATATAATATATCCTCATCACAGCTACATCCCCTCACCCCTCCCAACTCCCCACTACATCTTCTCTCCCTGAAATCCACCCCCTTCATTTCCTCCTTTTTTATTTAAGTGCAGGCCTTCAAAAGGCTACAGTCAAACAGGCAAAAAAGATACAATAAGAAAAGGCAAAAGTGGTCACATTGACACTGATCAAGGCAAGCAAAGAGAATCATAAAGAATCCCAGGAGCAGTCAAAAGAGTCAGAGAAACATCTAAACCCTCCTTTAGGAAACTCACAAAACAACAAAGCTAACAGCTGTAATATATAAAATTATATAGAACAGACTCGTGCAGGCCCTGTGCTTGCTACTTCAATCTCTGTGAGCTCATGTGAGCCATGCTTAGGTGATTCTGTGGGACTTGTTCTCCTGGTAGTCTCCACCCACATTTGACTCCTATAGTCTTTCTCCCTTCTCACTTAACATACAATTACATTTTGATGAGTACTCTTTCTTTTGTACCTTGACCTGCATTAGAAATGCGCACTGCAGCTTTCACTTGTACCTCATAAAGTGGTTTTAGTACAAGTCTTCATCTTCTTCCTGTTACTCTTCTTCTGCCAACAGGAGTCTGGATGATGATGGCCTGAGGCATTATGATGAGAAGTGCCAATAAATGTCCTTCTGGATCCCCATCTCTGTGACTCTACAGGAAGGAAGAATAGCAACCTATACAGCATTATTATTTTATATCAGTATTCATAGAATGAAATTTCTACCTACTACTCACTTATGAAAAATTGTGAGCGTAATAAAAAATATACATTTTTGTAGAGAAGGAACTATGGGCATCACGTTTGTACAGGGGATCTGCATGCCACTTTCTTCATAGTGTAGCCTTGAATGGATACCTCATGTTCCAGTAGATAGCCTTGTATGGAATGCTCATGAAAGCAATTCTAATTACACTCAGGAGTCAAAAATCTACAAAAGACATCAAAGTAGGCATGGATTTCTTGGGAAAATATTTTTTTTTTGTGAGAGGAAGGAAAGTGAGAAGACAATGAGTATGTAAAATAATAAAAATTCAGCATAATTGACACTAATATGCCTAGATTTGTAATTACTAAACAGCTATGTAACATATCTACTAAAGTCAGAAATTCAAGAAAACTAGGTTTCATGGACTTTGAGAAAGGAAATACATTGCATTTAATCTATATGTAAAACAGCAGATTATTCTTATTATTAAAAAATTTAAACAGGTTTAGAGTAGATTCGATCTAGATTTAGTATTCTCAAACAGGATTTTAGTGATAATACTTCCAAGGATCCTTAAATCAATTAAATATTAATTTTCATAATAGGTAATGTGTAGTCCATATATTATGAGATAAGATAGTGTCACTACCGTCTCCAACCAGCAAAAACGAAGCAACAAAACCGATGTCCTTCTCAAAGCAGTTTATTCAGGAACATAACTATGTGCAGTAAAAAGATCCCCCCACCTCTCTTGGCCATCCCCTTTTATACCCTCTAGTCCACTCCCATCCCCTATTCCACATAGGTACAGTTCATTGGCACAGGACTACACTTGTCACATCATCTGATCTTTTGTCGTGATGCATCTGTGCAGTGCAGTTTAACAGACGTGGCTATTTTGAGGGATATGAGGAAGTCAGTTGTCAGCCATTAGACTGGGTGGCAGTTCCGGGCGCCATCTTGGGGCCGCGGTCAAACCCGCTCCTCACAGGATAGTTTTAAGGGTTTAACTTTATTAATACATTTAACATCACATATTATAAGAAAATTAAAGTGATTGTCATATCTTCAGGCTGCTGCTGATTCTTTCATCAAATTTGTTGATTTGAAAAAGGCTTGTAAAGCAGTTTCCTCTCCAGACTAAGTGTTTAAAGAAGCGTAAATTATCCTACTCAAATTGTAATACCTTTCCTAAATCATTTTTTATTACTTGACCCTAAAGCAGAGAAGAGCCAATCTCCTGATTGGCTTATTGATATTTCTCATCAATCCTTCTATTTCCTCACCTTTCATTATTAATTCTCAACTTAGATGTCTATCATACTGAGTTTCTTTTTTCTGACTCCGTAGTCTTTATAACTGTATGTATACAGTCTTTCAAATATTATCATTATCCACTAAACCAATATAGTCTCCTATGAATACTGGGTATGGACTGTTGACTAGTTACAGTTTCTGACACAAACTGCTAATGATATTTTATCCAGTTTTTAAAGACTTAGTTCACTGTTTAGACATCAATTGTTGCCAAAAAGAGAGTCTTCTTCAAATGCTAATGTTCCAGACTGAAAAATTTAACAAATCCACAGCCTTATGTTACATGTTACATGACTATAACATTCTCCTTTCAGCAGCAAATTGGAATGCTAAAGAGAAAATCAGCCAACACAATCAAATAAAAGAATCTAATTGGTACATGTAGAGTACTTCATCAAAAAGAATCATTACAATAGGAAAAAAAACCTCAAGCAAGATTGAAAGATATGCAAGAGAAGACACATAAATCAATGATTTGAATGCCAGAGGGGATGTCTTTGTAGATTCTTCACCCAATTAAAAGCAAAAATAAGTTGGAGAAATCTCACAAGGTCTTAACCTTAGGTGAAAAGCAATTAATTGCTGCTCTAAAGCTACTCATATCTCTTTCTCCCCTCCCTCTCCTCTCTTCTTCTCAGGTCCTTCTCTCCCTCTGCCTCCCACGATCATTTCTTCCCCCTTCTAAGTAGGATTGAAACATCCTCCCTTGGGCCTTTTTGCTTGTTAAACATCTTAATATCTGTGAGTTGTATTGTAGGTATTTCCCTATTAGTGAATACATACCATGCATGTCCTTTTGAGTCTGATACCTTACCCAGGATGATATTTTATTGTTCTATTCATTTGCCTGCAAAACTCATGATGTACATAATAACTGAATAGTATTCCATTGTGTAAATTAACCACATTTTTTGTATCCATTCTTCAAATGAGGGAAATCTAGGCTGTTTCTAGCTTCTTGCTATTACAAATAAGGCCACAATGAACATAGTGGAGCATGTGTACATTTGGCATGGTATGGCATCTTTTGGGTATATATATATATATATATGCTCAAGAGTTGTATAGCTGGGTTTTCAGGTAAATCTATTTCCAATTTTCTGAGGAACAGCCAAATTGATTTCCAGAGTGGTTGTAACAGTTTCCAATCCCACCAGAAATGGAGGAGTGTTCCTGTTTTTCCCCATCTTCATCATTATGTGCTGTCACCCAAGATTTTGATCTTAGCCATTCTGATTGGTGTAAGGAGGAATATCAGAGTCGTTTAGATTTACATTTCCCTGATGATAAGAACTTTGAACCTTTCTTTAAGTGATTCTCTGTCATTTTAGATTCCTCTATTGTGAACTCTGTTTAGCTTTGTATCCCATATTTTAAAAGAGTTATTTGGTTGGGTGGGGACCTTAGTTTCTTGAGTTCACTATGTATTTTGGAGCCCTCTATCAGGTGTGGGATTAGAGAAGATTTTTTTCTTATTCTGTATGTTGGCCATTAGTCCTATTGACTGTGTGTCTTTTGCCTTACAGAAGCTTTTCAGTCTCATGAGGTCCTATTTAAAATTGTTGATCTTTGAACCTGAGTCATTGTCAGTCTGTTGAGGAAATTTTCCCCTGTGCTGATGAGTTCGAGGCTCTTTCACACTTTTTCTTCTAGTCCATTCAGTGTATCTGGTAAACGTCCTTGTTCCACTTAGATTTGAGCTTTGTGCAAGGTGATAAATATGGATCTATTTTCATTTTCTATACATCTACTACCAGTTAGACCAGCACCATTTAATGTAGACGCATTCTCTTTATCACTGTATGGTTTTTTTGGCTTCTTTGTCAAAGATCAAGTGTTCATATGTGTATGGGTTTAGTTCTGTGTCTTTAGTTCTAGTCCATTGATTGGCCTGTCACTCTCTGTAGCAGTATCATATGGTTTTTTATCACTATTGCTCTGTAGTACAGCTTGAGTTCAGGGATGGTTCTTTGCCCCCAGAAGTTCTTTTATTGTTAAGAATTGTGTTCTCTATCCCGGGTGTTTTGTTTTTCCATATGAAATTAAGAATTGCTTTTTCTATGTCTTTGAACAATTGTGTTGGAATTTTGATGGGGATTTTATTGAATCTGTAGATTGCTTTTAGGAAGATGGCCATTTTTACTATGTTAAGCCTAACAAACCATTTTCTAAGGTCTTCTTCCATTTCTTTTTTCTTTTTTTTTTTTTTTTTTTTTTTTGAGAGACTTGAAGTTCTTGTCAAACAGGTCTTTTACTTGTTTGGTTAGAGTTACGCCAAGATATTTTATATGATTTGTTACTGTCGTAAAGGGTGCTGTTTCCCTATTTTTTTTCTCAGCCCATTTATCATTTATTTCACAGAAGGCTACTGATTGGCTTGAGTTACTTTTATATCTGGCTACTTGGCTGAAATTGTTTATCAGCTGTAAACGTTCTCTGGTAGAATTTTTTGTTTGTTTATGTATACTATCATATCATCTGCAAATAGTGATTCCTTGATTTCTTATTTACCAATATGTATCACCTTGATCTCCTTTTGTTGTCTTATTTCTCTAGATAGAACTTTAAGTACTATATTGAATAGATACCAGGAGAGTGGACAGCCTTATCATGTCCCTGATTTTGGTGGGATTGCTTCAAGTTTCTCTTCATTTAATTTGATGTTGACTGTTGATTTTCTGTATATTGCTTTTATTATATTTAGGTAAAGAGTGGAAGAGAGAATGAGTTAGCATAGAGGGGATGGGTCCCATATCCACTGTGCTCCTTGAGGGCCCCAGATACTGTGATTATTTGGGTGAATGTCTTACCTGTTGCCCTGTCTACGGCAGATCTCCTGAGAGGCTTGCAGACTATGAAGTATTGTGAGGGGCAGACTCATTGATATGACTGCTTGAAAACTTTTTTACTAATTAAATAACTATATCTCAAATGTTGCCCCCTTCCTGGTACCCCCTTGCAGAATTCTTCCCCAGACTATCTCCCATTTGCCTCTGAGAAAGAATCTTCCCTTATAGCCCAATTTAGTGGCATCAAGTCTCTGCAGAATTAGGCACATCCTCTCCCACTGAGGCTAGACACGGCAGCCCTCTGTTGCATATGTGTCATGGCCTTGGACCAGACTGTGCATGCTCTTTGATGGGGGATCAGTCTCTGAGAGTTCCTAGAAGTTCAGGTTAGTTGACACTGTTGATCTTCCTGTGGGGTTACTATCTCATTGAGGGCCTTCAATCCTTCCCCTATGTCTTCCAAGGGGTCCCCAACCTCCTTTCAATGTTTGTCTTTGGGTATCTGTATCTGTCTCAGTCAGGTGCTAGGTAGAGCCTCTCAGAGGACTCCTATGTACTCAAGCACAACATAGAATCCATAGTAATGTAAGGGATTGGTGCCTGCCCCTGGGGTGGGTCTCAAAACTGGTCTGTGATAGCTGCCATTCCTTCAGTCTCTGCCCCATCTTTTTCCGTGCATTTCTAAAAATCAACATACAACAAGCCAATAGCCAACATCAAATTAAATGGAGAGAAACTTTAAGCATTTCCACTAAAACTAGGGAAAAGAAAAGGCTGTTTACTCTTGCCATACCTCTTCAATATAGTACTTAAGTTCTGGTTAGAGCAATAAGACAACTAAAGGAGATCAAGGGATACAAATTGGAAAGATAGAAGTCAAAGTATTGCTATTTGAAGATGGTATGATAGTTTATATAAATGACCCAAAAACTTCTACCAGATAACTCCGACAGCTGATAAACACCTTGAGTAAAGGGGCTTGATACAAAATTAACACAAAGAAATCAATAGCCCTCCTCTACACAAGTGACAGGCTTAAAAAGAAATTAGAAAAATATTACCCTTCACAGTAGCCATAAGCAGTATAATAACCCTTGGTGTGACTCTGACCAAGCAAGTGAGTGTTTTATATAACAAGAACTTCAAGTCTTTGAAGAAAGAAACTGGGGAAGGTATCAGAAGATTGAACAAACTATATCTGTAGGATTAGCATAGTGAAAGTGGTCATCTTACCAAAAGAATATAAAGATTAAATGCAATCCCCATCAACATTCTAGCACAATTTTTACAGATCTTGAAAGAACAGTTCTCAACTTTATATTGAAAAACAAAAGATTCAGGACAGCCAAAGTGATCCTGAACATCTGGAGGAATAAGGATCCTTGACCTAAAGCTGTACTGCAGAGCAGTAGTAATAAAATCTTCATGGTATTAGTACAGATACAAGGAACACTATCTTTGACATTCTAAACATGTTTAATCTTCAAAAAAGATTGATAACTTTATGTCTTTTATGTTATTTCTATAGTGTTTTTTTTACTTCATTTATTTATCCATTTTCATTAAATATATATTTATCATACTCTTTTCCCTTAGTGGGTTTAGATGAAAATGGCCTGTAAGACCCCCAACTTAATGTGTTTCTTAGGCCCCTAGAAACAAAGCCCAGCATGGAGTTCTTTGTTCTTTCTCCTTCAGCCTGATAAACTGATGACCACTGAAACTGGCTCATCACAGTCTTGACCCACCCTGGTGCCTGACTCATTGTGTAATGGACCAAGAATGTTTGCCAAACACGGCCTGTAACCCTTCTGTAAGAGATGAGCTGTAGTATATCATCCTCATTCTTGTGATGTTTGCTTAGCTTCCCCACCAAGAATGTTTGTCGAAGATAGCCTGTGGCCCTTCCGTAAGAGTTGAGCTATAATATATCATCCCCATTCTTATTATGTTTACTCAGCTTCCCCATTCTTTGTGGTCTTGTCCTCACCGTTCTTCGTGGTTTTTTTTCCTTTAAAAACCCTCAACTGCAACTGCGGGGTCGACCTCCTTTGCCCATGCAGGTTATGAGCTCGGCCTAAGCATGCTGATTTCTGAATAAACCTCATGCATATTGCATCAAGAACAGTTTCTCTCAAGTTATTGGGGCATTGGCTCATCCTGGGACTTGAGCGAGGGTCTCCCCAGAACAGGGGTCTTTCAGGCCTCCATAGGCTCTTATATTTAAATGTTTGGTCCTTAGTTGGTAAACATGTCCAGATTGGAAAGTTTTATGAAATGCTCCTTGTCAATATCTATGTCTCTGCACCTACATGTATCTTGCACTTTTTCTTTGGTCTTTGTTGTTCATGTGTTTCTTATGTTCCTATGCAAGTTTGATTGTTTTTATTTTATCTTATTTTCTTTTCTTTTATTTTATTATTTTTTTTTTGATTTTTCAAAACAGGGTTTCTCTGTATACCCCTGGCTGTCCTGGAACTCACTTTGTAGACCAGGCTGGCCTTGAACTCAGAAATCTGCCTGCCTCTGCCTCCCAAGTGCTGGGATTAAAGGTGTGCGCCACCATGCCTGGCTTTTATCTTATTTTCTTATTCCTTAATTTTTTCCAGATGCCTATTTGCTTTATAATGAGAGATAGTAAGAAAAGATCTGGATTTGTTTGGGTGGCAAGGAGGAGAACATCCAGTAGGATGGGCAAGGGAATCATAAACACAATATGTAACATAAAAAATAATGTTTTCAAACAAATACATTCAAATTCTAAAATTAGATAAAAATATCTTGAAAAATAAAAACTAGCTAAGTAGACAGCTACCTTTATCCAAACTATAATTTTGAATGTAATAACAGCATTGTCTATGAAATAAAATGAATTTCCCACAACAGATTTAAATGTGCTCAAATTTTCAAATTTTTATATTACACAGACGCAAGAATGTGGGACAGTGAACCAAATCAAGACACTTGGAAGGATGGAGTAGGTTCAGAAACTCTAGCACTGCATACCTAAGACTGTAGGAGATCCTCTGTTCCTGACCAGACTCTCGGTCTGGCACATGTGACCACAGCTCCCCACACAAAGAATGTAACCAGTGGTCACGTAGCACAGAAACACAGAGTTCTCCATGCAAAGCAGGTATCTAGATGGGCCCTGAGGGTTTGGCCAATAAGCTTCACTTCCTGGACATTCTTTCCTAAAAAAAAGTATTTAATCTCTGGTCTAGCTTGAGGAAGTGGTATGTACCCATTTTCCATGATGAACAATCAATAAACCATATGGACAAGCATGGACTGTCTCTCACTTCAAGAACTGCCACAGGGAACATGGAGGAAGTCTTCATCTACAGAGATATGCTACCCAAGTCTTCTGCAGAAGGTCCCTCCTAGATCCTGGACAATCACTCCCTGAGGTAAGCTGGAATTCTCCCTCTTCTGCCCAGGGAGCTTTGTTAGCCTGCAGTGTCCTTCCATTTCCAACTCCACTCGACTTTCAGCAGTTTGCATGTCCAGTACTTTGGAAACCCCTGGCCCCAGGTTCCTCCTCATAGGCTCATGGACCCCTTTTTTTCTGAATCTATATGATTTCTAGCTGTGACTGGATGCCCAGGAGCTTGGGAACCCCTGACTCTTTGGTTTCAGCCTGCCTAGTTTCTCATCCAGGTTTAGGATAGTAGGCTGCATTTTCTCAGCAGTGCATCCATGAATCAGTGCTTCCCACTAGACTAGCACCGAATGGTTGTGCAGGGTAAAAACAGTGTAGCATTCTGCATTTTGCCTGCCCAGTGGAGTTCCCACACCCCTGTGGTGAGGAGGAATGGGGAACCACACAAGAACCGTACACATTTGGGGTTTCACATGCTATTTCAGTAAACAATATTATTAAGTCAGAGTATATTTATTCTCTAAACTACTTATATTTTATGATGAAAATATTAAAAGCCTTCATTCTAGTATTTCTGAAAAATATGATGGATTATTGTTAGAAATTTCCTAAAATGACTTTTGTCATATAATGAGTATTTGGTTTGGAAGAAGTGAAATTCTGTATGCAAAATCTGTTCTAGAGATCATGGCTATAGTTTCTAATAATGATAATAATCACTTATCTGGAGGTAATTCTAGTAGAATCAGGACACACTGAGCAATAAAATCAACCTTAAAAATCTTAAATAATGAATTATTAGAGTATGAGCCCTCTGTACTTCAATATGCCTTCTATTCAAACTATTGCTTAAACTATTATAGAAATATGAATTTGAGGAAAAATTAGAAAGAATCAAAATTGAGCAGAGCGCTCTCTCTCTCTCTCTCTCTCTCTCTCTCTNTGTGTGTGTGTGTGTGTGTGTGTGTGTGTGTGTGTGAGAGAGAGAGAGAGAGAGAGAGAGAGAGAGAGAGAGAGAGAGAAGACAGTAGTAATATTTATCAGTCTGGGATTATAACAATAGAAATTAGAGTATCAAGTAAGTATTTACATACCCAAATCTGAGTGTTGATACAATTTTGCTTGTTGTCATAACAAAAGTGACCATTAAAATGCAAGTAAGTCTTTGAAGGTAGTTTTTATAATCTGCATGTTCTCTGTCCCACAAGATCTAAAAGCTTGAAGCAAGGCAGCTTGTTCAATCTGGAATACATGCAAGCAAAAGTGGGTCAGGAACATATGTCCAAAACAGCTTTCCTATCACCATTGTCAGGGCACTCAGCAAGCTCACAGTTAGCATTACTCTTTGTCCCAGCATCAATTCGAGAGTCATGCAAAATATCAATGGATTTGTGTTACTTCTAAAATTTACAATGATAGCCGCTATAATTGAGAGAATGTTCAAAGGTACTTGCAGGGTGTTTGGCATATAATTCCAACACCTCTCTGGATGTTTTAACTTTGCATAGTGAAATTATGGATTTAAAGACTGCTGCTCTGCTGAGCTTTGATGCTGATGATATTGCTGGTAAAATTATCCATGGCCTGAAGTCAGTATTTCCATCTGGGTCAGGCATCAAGAATGGCATATGTGACTTGATCATGCTTCTTGTCCTGTGAATACTTTTATTCCTACCCATTGCGTTAAAGTTTGCCTTTAACAACATTAACATGTTGGTGGCCAAAATAAATGGCTTGAAACTAAAATGAATCCCCAGACAGAATTATAAATGTAATAGGCTGGCAACCTAAGGACGGGTAAGATTCTGCACAGAGCCTTACCAATCTAAGACAGAGGTATGCTCCAAAAGACAATGTTTGTTTATAACAAACACTAAAAGGCCTTGTTTGTTCATATAGCAAAAACAAGTTGGGCTCGCACATGTCTTGGAGACTTGTAATGAAGGCGCTCTTGTCAGAACAACCTAAGACAAGCTTAGTATTGTTTATGAATTAAAACTGGGGAGATGTGACAAGCCTTTTGGGGTGCCATTTGGCAGGGACCTGACATTGGCCAAGGACAAGGAAGTAAGTTCGGGTAGGAATCTTACATAAGGACATGAAGGAATCTTACATAAGGACATAATAAAGAAGTAAGTTCAGACAGAAATTTAACTTTAGGCTATAAAAGGTCAATAGGTTCAGGCAGGAATTTTAATCTTAGGGTTGAACAAAAGAAGTAGGCTTCAGGCAAGATTTTGGGCTTGAACAGGAAGTGGTCTCAGGTATTTTGGCCATTCTGACAAGCCCTTGGAAACAACTGTCACGGGAATAATCACAGGACATTGTTTACTCCCTTGCTAGTTCTTTATTGTACTGCTCGCCCTTAATACTTGCATGTAAGTAAAATGGTATAAAAGTGGACTGAGAAAAATTTCACCTGCCTTCAGTCTCAAAAAATAAAACCAAAACCAAACCAAAACAAACAAACCAAAAAACAAGTAAGTCTTAAACTACTAACATGCATAACTTGAGTTTAAAAAGATTTCAGTAGTTAATGAACTGAGACCTCTGTCACTTATGGGCTGAATCTAGTGATTAGGCCTATATATGATAATAATTATGGATAGCAAAGCCACTGTAGAAAGTCAACATATTTATCCTGTTTTTAATGTTCTGATTTTCCTTACTGTAACCTACAGATGTTTGTACTACATAAAATCAAAGTAAAAATCCCTGAACTTGGCAGCCTAAAATTATACAATTTTATTTCCATGATTTTTTGAAAGTATTGGCGATTTTTCACTTGTATGCCAACTAATAGCTGTGTCTGTAGACATGCAAAATTTTGATTGTCAATGATCATTACTCATTTATCTGATAGTTGAATTTAGTTGTTGCTTGTAGATTCATTGGAACAAACAACCATTGAGTATATACTGTTCATGTGATCAAACTCCCAACTATGAGACTTCCCTAATGTTAACTAGAAACTTCTCATCATTTATTTTTTTGAGTCTCACATAGCATTAATTCAACCACAATCTTCAGGTCTCAACTGATATAGATTGATCCAACTCAAGAGATTAGAAATGCCTAAATATCATAGTGACATTAATAGGTTTCCATCATTAATCTAACACCATTAAGATAATCAGTTTCGAAGACAATGACTTGTGTAAATGGAAATGAGAAGTTAAGAAAAGAAATATTAAAATCAAATAATGATTAAGTCACATTCTTAAGTTTATGTCTTACTTTTTTCTTTTTCTGTATGTATGTATCTATCTATCTATTATTTATTTATAATCCACAGTTTATCCCCCCCAAGTTTATGTCTTAAAACAAAGTTAAAAAAACTTTGTTAATTTTTATTTTTATTTCATTTCAGATGTATAAGTGTTTTACTTACATGTACGTCTGTGTACCATGTGCATGCTTGGTTCTCACAGAGACCAGAAGAGGGCATAAGAGCCCCTGGGAATGGAGTTATAGATGGTTTTAAGCCATACATGGATAAGGGGAACCAAGCCCAACTACTGTGGAAGAATATCCAGAGCTCTTAACTGCTTAGCCATCTTTTCAGTCCCTTATGTCTTATTTTTTAGTGTATCAAATGTTTGATTACTCAACTTCAGCATAATAGAAGAAAAACTAGGTAGTTTCTTAGTGGTACTTTGGAGTCTACTCTTATAATATCTCATTGAGTTCCAACTGCACTTGTCTCTAATGAACAACAGTAGTGATGTTCAAATTAGCTTTTCTGCCTTTTGATATAAAACCAAACTAATATTTCTGCTTAAATGTGTAATTGGAAAACAAAGTTAAAATTTTTCATGATAAACGAACATTCAGGGGTGAATTCACAATCTGGACTAAATTATGCCAAAAATCACATCTTAATTGTGTTTTATCAAAATTCAAAACATCAGGAAGCAATGAAGACATTTAATTTGAGATTTTTGCTCTTTGATCAAAGCTTGCATTCACATGGAAAACAGGTTATAGAATGTATATGTAGCATTTTATTCATAGGCATGATTTATCTTTCAGACAGTTATAATGTTAAACAGTGAAATTAAAGACAATTTTATATGGAATGGAAATGCTCCATTAGGGAATATGAGCTTGATTTGATGGAGTTTATCCCATCATAAGATTTTGTATGGAACAGTGTATTTCCCCCCAAACACCAAAGAGTACAAAACATTTAAAAGTGTTAAAAATATACACAATAACATTAGCAAAATTGAAAAGTTAAAAGCTAAAACCTTGTAGATAACTTCATAGTTGTACCTAAAGTACAAAGATAGAGATGGGATAATGTGAAGGTGAAGCTGCACTTCAATTACTCACCTGTTTAAGTATGAAATCCATGAGGACAATGGGTGAATTGCTACTCAAATTTTCAGACTATGACAATAAATAATTCATTCTTGAACCTTTGAGACACATAGGAGGAAATCAATAAACAAGAATTGCTTAAGCTCTGTGTATGGAAAACAAAGCTTTTACTTTATTTGGAATGACTACATACTTTCTCATCTCCAAACACATTTATCTCTGTCGCACATGTGTGTGCATCACATTCATCAAGCTCGGGCACAGATGTGAGGCACAGGCACAATGTAGACACCAGGTGGTGATTGACTTAAGCTCAGCGCTTCACAGAGCACTTGACTGACACTTTTAAAAATCTTTGCGGGTTTATATCTGTTTCATTTTAAGTGATTACAAATGTGCACGGCAGATGTATATAGAGAGTACTAAAGAATATAGGAAGTGCTCTAGATAAGCAAAATGTATGAGAAAAATTGAAGCACCAATAGCTTATAAACTGGAAAGCTTTTTATTTTTCTGTTTTATTTACATATCAGTGATTCAATATAAAGAAAAAGTATTCACGGTCCTATAAAATTCAAACTTTGCTCTATGCTAGTTATACTATGCACAATATCTCCAGTTTAAATCACGTTTTTCGGCCTGAGAAAAGGGCATATACTAAGCATGTAAAAGTTTTGGGTTTGATCTATAGCAAAAAAAAAGAATTACAGAAAACCAATAAATACATATTAAATAAAACCAGGAGATCTTTTAGAAGTTTTCAACATTTTTCTTTCTCTTTTTATTTATTTTTTAAATATTTTAGTTATTTATATTCCAAATGGTGTCCCCTCCTAGGTTCCCCCTCCCCGAGTTCTTCTCTCCTTTTGCTTTTCCCCTCTACAAGGGTGCTCCACCATCTGGACACCCACCCCTTACCTCACCCCCACCAGGATCCTTCTTCCCTGGGGTATCACATTTCCACAGAATTAAGCTCACTCTCATCCACTGAAGCCATCCTCTGCTACACATGTGCCCAGGGCTGTGGACCAGCCCATGTATGCTCCTTTGTCTTTGGCTTAGTCTCTGGGAGCTCTTATGGGCCCAGGTTCCCCTCAGCCCTCCTGAGGGATGTTTTAAACTACATTAAGCATGAAGGTTATTATATGGGAGTTCTGGAGATAAAAGATAATATATACAAGAAAACTTTATCTAAATGTTGTGAAGGAAATATAAATACTTTCTAAATTAAATTACTCTAGTAAAATTAAAGAATCTTGTACTCATAGGGTTTTTATATGTACATTTTACTGTGCATTTTATTCATTTTTTTATTACATTTATTTTTTTCAGTCAGTTGTTGGCCCCCTCTCAGTCTGACATCCCACAGTCTCTAATCCAATTCCCCCTCCCCTTGTTTCCAGGAGGATGACCCCTTGCCAGGCCTCCCCATTCCCTGGGGCCTCGAGTTTCCCAAGGGTTAGGCATATCAGTTCCCACCGAGGCTAGACTAGGCAGGCAGTCTTTTGCTGTATATGTGTCAGAGGCCTCAGATCAGCTCATGTATGCTTGCTGATGGGTGGCTCAGTGTCTGGGAGACCTCAGGTTCCTTAGTTGGTAGTGTTGGTCTTCCTATGAGGTCGCCCTCCTCCTCCTTGGCTTCTTCCAAACTTCTCTGATTCAACAACAGGGGTTCCCAATTTCAGTCCAATGATTGGGTTTGTGTCTGCCTCTGTCTCAGTCAGCTGATTGTTGGGCCTCTCAGAGGACAGCCATGCTAGGCTCCTGTCTGTAAGTACACCATAGCATCAGTAATAGAGTCAGGCCTAGGAGCCTCCCCTTGAGATGGATCCCAATTTGGGCCTGTTACTGGACATCCTTTCCCTCAGTCTCTTCTCCTTTTTTTGTCCCTGCAATTCTTTTAGACAGGCACAATCCTGGGTCAGAATTTTTGATTGTGGGATGGCAACCCCATCCTTGTCTTTCTTCGGGAAGTGGACTTTATGAGTTCCCTCTGTCCACTATTGGGCATTTCATTTAAGGTCCTTCTTTTGAGTCCTGAGAGACTTGAATCACCTAGGTCTCTGATACTTTCCAGAGGATCCCTTCATTTTCCACCCCCAGAGGTGCTTTCCCTCAAGGCTTTTCTCCTGTCTCCCCATGCCTAATCATGTTCCTCTTTTCCCCTCTTCTTCTCTTCTCACATCCAGGTCCCTCCCTCACTTTGCTTGATTGCTTTCTGCTCCTTATCAAGTGGAACTGAAGCATCCTCACTTTGGCCCTTCTGCTTGTAAAACCTTCTTGAGCTCTGTGGATTGTATCCTAGGTATTCTGTACTTTTTTTTTTTTTGACTCATATCCACTTATGAGTGAGTATATATCATGTACATCCTTTTGGGTCTGAGATACCTCACTCAGGGTGATATTTTCTAGTTCCATCCATTTGCCTGCAAAACTTATGATGTTCTTGTTCTTTAAAGGTGAATAGTATTCCATTGTGTAAAATGAACCAAATTTTCTGTATCCATTCTTCATTTGTGGGTTATCTGTGTTGTTTCCAGCTTCTGGCTATCACAAGTAAGACTGCTGTGAACATAATGGAACATGTACCACTGTGGCATGGTGGAGAATCTTTTGGGTATATGCCCAAGAGTGGACCTCCAGGTAAATCTATTTCCAAGTTTCTAAGGAACCCTCAGATTGATTTCCAGAATGGTTGTACCAGTTTGCAATCCTACCAGCAATGGAGGAGTGGTCCTCTTTTTCACATCCTGGCCAGTATGTGTTGTCACCTGAGTTTTTTTTTTTTTTTTTTTTTCATCTTCCATCAGTCATGCCTGGT
>NC_034608.1:74920718-74944184 GCF_900095145.1 Mus pahari | reverse complement strand
CATTCTGATTGTTGTAAGATGAAATATCAGGGTCATTTTGATTTTCATTTCCCTGATGACTAAAGATTTTGAACATTTTATTTATTTATTTTTTAAATGTATTTATTTATTTTCTTTCTTTTTTTTTTTTTTCACTCCAGATTTTATTTCCCTTCTGGTATACCCTTTAACTGTTCCACATTCCATACCTCCTCTATGCCCATTCCCTACTCCCTGTCCCCACAAGGATGCCCCCCCCCGCCAGCCCATCAGACGTCTAAACTCCCTGGGGCCTCCATTCTCTTGAGCATTTGGCACATCTTCTCTGAATGAACCCAGACCTGGCAGTCCTCTGCTGTATATGTGTTGGGGTCTCATATCAGCTGGTGCATGCTGCCTGGCTGGTAATCCAATGTCTGAGAGATCTCAAGGGTCCAGGTTAATTAAGACTGCTGGTCCTCTTGCAGGGTCACCCTCCTCCTCAGTTTCTTCCAGCTTTTCCCTAATTCAACCACAGAGGTCAGCAGCAAATATCTGCATCTGAGCCAGCTGTTTGTTGGGTCTTTCAGAGGGCAGTCATGATAGATCCCTTTTTGTGAGCGCTCCTTAGCCTCAGTAATAGTGACAGGCCTTGGGGCCTCCCCTTATGCTGGATCCCACAATGGGCTTGTTGCTGGACCCCCTTTTCCTTCTTTATGTATTTCTTCGACATATCTTTATGGTAAATTCCCTGTTGGGTCTATGCACAATTTTTTGATTGGGTTGTTTAGTTTTTTGTGAGTTCTTTATATATTTTGGATATTAATGCTCTATGGGATGTAGAGTTAAGGAACATTTTTCCTCATCCGTAGGTTGCTGATTTGTCCTATTGACTATGTCCTTTGCCTTACAGAAGCTTTTCAGTTTCATGAGGTCCCATTTATGAATTCTTGATCTTAGAGCCTGAGCCATTTGAGTTCTATTTAGGAAATTTCCATACATGCCAATGAGTTTGAGGCTCTTTCCTCATTCTCTTCTATTAGATTCAGTGTACCTGGTTTTGTGTTGAGGTCCTTC
The DNA here is from genome assembly GCF_900095145.1 of Mus pahari. Taxonomy (NCBI): domain Eukaryota; kingdom Metazoa; phylum Chordata; class Mammalia; order Rodentia; family Muridae; genus Mus; species Mus pahari. Next base: position 74,943,149 of record NC_034608.1, on the reverse strand, counting down.
AATCACTTGGAGTTGAGTTTTTGTGCAAGGTGACAAATATGGATCTATTTTCATCCTTCTACCAGCTGTCGGTTAGACAAGCACCATTTATTGAAGATGCTTTCATTTTTTCCGTTGCATATTTTTAGCTTCTTTGTCAAAGATCAAGTGTCCATTAATGTGTGATTTTACTTCTGGGTCTTAAATTTTATTCCATTGAACAACCTGTCTGTCTCTGTACCAATACCATGCAGTTTTTAATCACAATTTCTCTGTAGTAGAACTTGACGACAGGGATGGTGATTCCCCCAGATTCCCCCAGCCATTCTTTTATAGTTAAGATTTTTTTTTTTAACTATCTTGTTTTTTGTTTTGTTTTTTTTTTTTTTTTGTCTTTCCAGATGAATTTGATAATTGCCCTTTCCATGTCTTTGAAGAATTGTGTTGGAATTTTGACAGGGATTTTGTGGAATCTGTAGATTGCTTTTGGTAGGATGGCCATTTTTACTAAGTTAATCTTACCAGTCAGTGAGCATGTGAGATCGCTCCATCTTTTGAGTTTTTCTTTTAATTCTTTTATTTATTTATTTATTTATTTTGAAAAACTTGAAGTTCTTGTCATACAGATCTTTCACTTGCTTGATTAGAATTACCCCAGGATATTTTATATTGTTTGTAACTATTGTGAAGGGTGTTATATCTCTCTTTTATTTCAGCCCATTTATCATTTTTTTAAAGGAAGGCTACCGATTTGTTTGAGTTACTTCTATATGCAGCCACTTTGCTGAAGTTGTTTATCAGCTGTAGAAGTTCTCTGTTAGATTTTTTTTTTTTGGGGGGGGGGTGCCTAGGTATACTACCATATCCTCTGCAAATAGTTATACCTTGACTTCTTTGCCAATTTTTTCCCCTTGACCTCTGATTGTTTTTTTATTGCTCTAGCTAGAACATTGAGTTGTATATTGAGAATATATGGGGAAAGTAGGCATACTTGACCTGTCCCAGAATTTACTGGGATTACTTCAAGAATCTCTCCATTTAATTTGATATTGTCTGCTACTTTGCTGTATATTGATTTTATTGTGTTTAGACATAGACATTCAATTTTTGATCTCTCCAATACTTTTGAAATGAAGGGGTGGTATATTTTGTCAAATGCTTTTTCAGCATGTTCTGAGATGATCATGTAATTTTTTTCTTTAAGTTTGTTTGTATAGTGGATTATTTTAACAGGTTTTCATATATTGTACCAATCTGGCAACCCTGGCATGAAGCTTACTAAGTGGTGGTGAATAATGGTTTTGATGTGTTCTTGGATTCAGTTTGCTAGAATTATTTTGGTTATTTCTACATTGATATTCATATGTGAAATGGTCTGAAGTTTTCTTCCATTGTTGGGTCTTGTGTGGTTTAAATATGAGTGTAACTGTGGCTTCATAGAATGAATTAGGTAGTGTTCATTTATTGTTGTTTCTCCTATAGGGTTGCAGACCCCTTTAGCTCCTTGGGTACTTTCTCTAGCACCTTCATTAGGGGCCCTGTGTTCCATCCAATAGCTGACTGTGAGCATCCACTTCTATATTTGCCAGGCACTGGCATAGCCTCACAAGAGACAGCTATATCAGGGTCCTGTCAGCAAAATCTTGCTGTCCTACCTATTTCTAAATGTAAGTTTCTCTCATTACAATTGATTTTAATTTTCCTGATAAGTCCTGCTAGTTAGAATGAATCACTTCATCTAGTATACTTAATTATTCTTTCTGAGATGCCTATTTATTATTTATGTCTGCTAGCTACATATCATTAGGTAAATGAGCGATAACTGATATTTTTCTTCTTTTAGTAAGAAGACTTTCACTGTGAAAATCATGGGCCATATATGTAATTAAATAATGCAATGAGAGGTAGCCAGAGGGCTTAAAGTCATGTTCATGAAACACACAGTTATCTAGATTAGAATTTTATCAAAAAAAAAGATTCAGTAAAGTTTGAATAAATTCACTCATGTGACTAAAAGAGGTATGATTCAATATCTAATTTAGGAAATGTCTGGCATTTATGGAGCTGCAAAAGAGAATATTTGGTAATGGTTGTGATCATATTATCTTAGTTCTATCTGGGCTTGTCCATAATTATAAAGTTTCTTGTTACTCTACCATCCTCACCTATTATATTTAGGCTATTGGATTTATTAGATATTGATGCTGTTTTGTAAAAGAAACTTACTGCCTAAAAATGGTGAGGTCATTAACTGATGTGCAAATGTCACCTTCCCAGATTACGTCCTTCTAAATTATTTGCAGGTTTTAGTTGAAGTGATTACCTTTTGATCGGCAGGCACATAGACTATACAAAGTGTCCTGAGTACAGGATGTAACAGCTTGGATGGAGAGCAGTGTGACAGCAGCAGAGTTGCCTGGATAAGGTGTGGCAGAAAAAGCTCACATCTGTTAAGATGGTTGCTAAGAAAAACAAAACAAAACAAAATTCTAGACACTATTACTGTCTTCGTGAGCCATGATTTCTTTATAAATTTCTATCTACTGCTACATCTGTCTCAGTCTTTCTGTCTGGAGTCATTTTATCTCTTCTCAGTATTTGGATTAACCATCTTAATATGGTTGACCTGTGTCTGCCAGACTTTATCCAGTCAATGTGCATAATACCTGCCCTCCAGGTTCAGCCAGGCTTGTATACCCTGTGCTCTTGCCAACCTGTTGAGTTCATCCTCTCATCCACAAGCCTATTGCATTCACATCAGTTATTAGTGGAACCAGGTCTCATACCCTGTTTTCTAACTCAGTCTGAGGAGCACTGCCCATAACTTTTCAACCTCCATGTTTGAGAAGTGATGCACATCTCTTACACAAGTTAGCCTGCTCTGTTCCTGTCGGGAACACAACTAGCAACAACAAAATTTTTCACATGATTTCTAAGAACTCATTGTAAAAGCACAAACAGTATGAAAATTCAAAACAGTTGTATCTTCCCCATAATTGCTCAATTTTGGTTAAGGGTACTCACTGGCCTTACAAAGGACCCAGTTCAAACCCCAGAACCTGCAGTCAGCTCACAACTGTCTGTAACTCCAAATCTGACACCCTCATGTCGACATTAATGCAAGCAAAACAAATGTGCACATAACGTAAAGGTAAATAAAGTTTAAAAAGATAAAATTAAAGCAAAACAAAATATATCAAGCATTACAACCATCAACAAATGTTATTCTCTCCTGTACATACTACATTACAAAAAATACTTTCCAATTATAATTGCTGAGCTGATCCCCAACACAGAGATCTTAAAAGAAATCCCTTTCCCATATACAGTCACCAAACCCAGATACTATTGTGGATGTCAACAAGTGCTTGCTGACAGGAGCCTGATATAGTTGTCTCCTGAGAGACTATGCCAGTGTCTGACAAATACAGAGGTGGAGGCTCTCAGCCAACGATTGTACTGAGCACATGATCCCAAATGGAAAAGCTAGAGAAAGGACCAAGGGAGCTGAAGGGGTTAGCAGTCTCATAGGAGGAACAAGAATATGAACAATCCAATACTCCCAGAGTTCCCAGGGGCTAACCAAACCAACCACCAACCAAAGAGTTGGGATCTATGGAGGGACCTATGGCTCCAGCCACATATATAGCAGAGGATGGCCTTGGTGGTCATCAGTGGGAGGAGAGGCCCTTGGTCCTATGAAGGCTTGATGCACCAGTGAAGGAGAATTCCAGGACCAGGAATTTAGAGTGGGTGTGTTGGTGAGCAGGGGGAGGGAGCGGGGAAACCAGGAAAGGTGATAACATTTGAAATGTAAATAAAGAAAATATATTTTTAAAAAATCCCCAAGCACCATAAAAGAATTAAAGGGGTTTAGAAAAGACAAAAACAAACAAGTTATGGGGAAGGAATTCCTCAGTGAGGTCCAAGAAAACACAAATGTAAGGCAAAAAGCTATAAATGAATGAAATGGCAAAAGCTATAAAAGATCTGAAACACCATTAAAAAGAAACAAACATTGAAGAGAGCTAAACCTGAAATGAAGAAAGAGCTAAACAGGTAACACAGTGAACTATTCTATATAATACAATAGAACTAAAGACGTCATATACTATGCTTCCTACAGAACAAATTTTTGTGAAATTAGTAATTGTGAAGGAGGTTTAATGGGAATATATACAACAATTTGTTTCACAATTTAAGGAACTCTGTTGTTTCCATAGTACAGTAATTTTCATACTTGCTTCACACAATTTAAGGAACTGAGTGATAGGGCCAACGTGTAGAAATTTCATTATGAATGTGTCTGCTGACAAATCTGTCCAATTTTTCAAAAATAAAGAAAGAATTCTTTAGGAAGCTTGTCTAAAATTTCTACTCCGACATTTTTTTTTGACTACTACCAAACAAATAGTGGTCTCTATGCAATGGAATGATAGTCTGGAATCAAAAGGAAATATTTACATTTGTAAGAACATATGAGAATTAGTGAGTACATTAAATAAATCAGATGAAGACAAATTCAATGTGATCTCACTTATATAAGAAATGAGGCAATAAAAAGATGAAATTGTCAGACCAGACCATTCTCTGCTAGGCAGATGGGATGGTGGTTTGTGTTGTGGAGGGGTAACTGGGAAGGGAGATATCATTTGAGAAATAAACAAATGAAATGATTAATTAAAAATAAATTAAAAAGATAAAATTAAAGCAAAAGGTAGAATATTGATGACACAAAGTAGAATATGGTTGTTCACTGTTTGTAACATATCTATTAGTAAGATGAAGAATTTAGGTGACATGACTTTTATAACGATGAGTGTGCTTAAGAGAACATATCTACGTATCCACATTCGTAACACACATAAACAATAATGACTTTGTAAGGAAATGGAAAAGTTAAAAACTTCTATTTTTTGTCCCTTGAGAATGTACAAATATACAAATCTCACTGAGTACACAGGAAGGAAATTTAATAATTTGATAATTATTATATCTCTATAATATATATTATATATTATTATATATGACATATATAATATCACTACATATGTCATAAAATTAGATATTGTTTACTTCAAATGTAAAATAAAATTTAAAATGTCGCTGGGTGTGGTGGCACTTGCTTTTAATCCCAGCACTTGGGAGGCAGAGGCAGGCAGATTTCTGAGTTCAAGGCCAGCCTGGTCTGCAGAGTGGCTTCCAGGACAGCCAGGGATACACAGAGAAACCCTGTCTTGAAACACCGAAAAAAAAATTAAAATGTCACACATAATAAAATGATCAAAATTTAACTCTATGAGAAACATCATTTTGAAAAAGTTATTACATTACACAAAACAATTAATTATAGTAATGTTAGTTATGATACAATCAGATACATATCACACAGCTTTAGAATGTCTCTGGATATAATATGTATGAGTATCAGTTATTACAAAATATCGTATTCTACATATAAAAGGTAAACCATTATCATAAAATTACTTTCTATAGTTCATTTCATACAAAAACGAGCCCATGTTATCATTTATAAACATATTTTCTGATGTAGAAACATTGGGATTATAAATTTGTATGCAAAAGTTTACTTATTAATTAAAATTTACTGCTACATTTTATTAAAGTCTTGGGGGAGCATCTTTTGACAACATGGAATTTTCTGAATACTGGCAATAAAGTAACAAAGGAGACTCCAGAAACAGCTACAAATTGTGTGGCTAAAAATAAAATCAAATAACATAGCAAGCCAGAGCTTAGAGCCTATGAGATTCCTATATAACATAAGGATTTGTATTTTATTATTTGGTTTTACTGTAGAGGCAAAAGTTTAAATAACCTATGGCTTTCCTTGCAAAACAAATTCCTCCTCTCTGCAAACAAACAATTTAAAAATAATTTATTACAAATCAATGGGGCAACATCCCTCTGGTTTATTCCACTTGTTACCACATGGTTTATAAAAGTGCCAAAGAATGGATGTGAATTTATTACTGCCCATTAAATCTGTAAGAGACCATGTTAATTGGATGTCAACTTTTGTTTCTTGCTCACATACTTACTGGCATTAAGGACCTTTTGATTTAAGCACACCCTAAAGAATATGTGGAATTCATATAATATTTACTAGCTTATAGATAAAGTATGGGCTCTATCTCCATTAAAACACAGATATTCACAGATATGCAGTAAAGAATTATTCACCTTTAAAGAACAAAATAACATTTCTACTTGTAAATTTTATTAAATTACAATGTTTTTCATTTGTAAATTGAATGTTAAAACTTTTAGTTTTAAAGATCTGCAAATATGTCAATAAACAACTTTTGGAAAGACATTGAAATTGATTCATAATGGTATATGAACACAGCTGTCTTCATAGTAGATTAATAGTATAGATATGACAAATTATAAAACATAGTGCAGCATTTAAATATGTAAGTAGAATAAAGCAGTTTAGTTGCAACATCTCAAATATTCTTAAGATCTCTTGTATTAACAGTCTATTTCCTTATTCAATCCTGTTCTACAAATGCTATGTAATTTTGTGACAGCCTTGATACACTTGTATCAAAAACTATTCCATCTTTTCAATCCTTATTTAGGCAAAATAAATGAACCTCCCATTCCATTCCCCTCTCCCTGCTTCTATGAGGGTACTCCCCCACCCAGCCATCACTCCTACCTCACTGCCCTGGCATTCACAAACACACACACACACACACACACACACACACCACCACCACCAACACCACCACCAACACCACCACCAACAACAACAGCAACGACAACAATACCAACACCAACAAAAACACCACAATCACAAAAATGGAAAAACAGGAATCAGTAAACACTGCTCATTGATATCTTTTAATATCAATCCTCTCAATTTGTCCTAAAAGATACAAACTAACAGAATGGATGCCAAAAACAGGAGCCATCTTTCTGCTGTATCCAAGAAGTACAGCTTAACTTTAAGGATATACATTACTTCAGAGTAAAAAGATTAATAAAGATATTCTAAGCAAACATACCTAAGACACAACCCAGTGTAGTTATATCTGATAAGATAGACTTCAAATCAAAACAAATAAGAAGAAATAGGGAAAAACAGTACAAAAAACAAACAAAAAAAACAAACAAAAAATTATTCCACCAACATATTTGTTAGCTTGCACAAATCTCAAGTCCAAGTGGATCAAGAACCTCAACATAAAACCAGATACACTGAATCTAATAGAAAAAAAAATGGGAAAGAGCCTTGAACTCATTGGAACAGGGGGAAATTTCTTAAACACAACTCCAATGGCTCATGCTTTAAGACCAGGAAGTGATATACAGGACCTCATGATATTGTAAAGCTTCTGTAATGCAAAGGACATAGTCAATATGACAAATTAGCAACCTACAAATTGGGGCAAAATTTTCACTAACCCCACATCCAATAGAGAGGACTAATATCCAATATATCAAGAAGCTAATCAAAAAAAAATTCAACAACCCAATCAATAAATGGGGTTTAGAACTAAACTGAGAACTCACAACAGAGGAATCTTGAGCGGCTGAAAAGTACCTAAAGAAATTTTCAAAGTCTTTAGTGATCATAGAACTCAAAACAACCTTGAGATTCCACATTGCATCAATAAGAATGGCTAACATCAAAACCACAGGTGATAAAACATGTTGGAGAGGATGTGGAAAAAGGAACACTCTTCATTGTTGGTAGGATTGCAAACTGGTACAACACCTCTGGAAATCAATCTGGAGGTTTCTCAGAAAATTGGAAATAGATCTACCTGAAGACCCAGAGTACTGGCTGGTTTTGTCTGTCAACTTGACACAGGCTGGAGTTAACACAGAGAAAGGAGTTTCAGTTGAGAAAATGCCTCCATGAGATCCAGCTGTAAGGCATTTTCTCTGTAAGTGATCAAGGGGAAAGGTCTCCTTGTGGGTGGTGCCATCCATGGGTTCTATAAGAGAGCAGGCTGAGCAAGCCAGGGGAAACAAGCCAGTAACATCCCTCCATGGCCTCTGCATCAGCTCCTGCTTCCTGGTCTGCTTGGGATCCAGTCCTGACTTCCTTTGGTGATGAACAACAATGTGGAAGTGTAAGCTGAATAAACCCTTTCCTCCTCAAGTTGCTTCTTGGACATGATGTTTGTTCAGGAATAGAAACCCTGACTAAGACACCCAGCAATACAAATCTTGGAAATGTTTCCAAATGATGCCTCTCCATGCCACAGGGACACTTTTACACTATGTTCATAGTGGCCTTATTTGTTATTCCAGCCAGAAGCTGGAAACAACCCAGAATCCCACAACAGAAGAATGGATATAGAAAATGCAATTCATTTGCACAATGGAATACTACTCAGCTATTAAGAACAAGGGCATCCTGAGATTGCTGACAAATGGATAGAACTAGAAAATATCATCCTGAGTAATGTAACTCAGACCCAAAAGGTTATGCATTGTATGTACTCACTAATAAGAAGATGTTAGCCCCCCCCCCCCAAGAAAAAGTACAGAATACCAAGGAACAATCCACAGAAATACAAAAAGGTCAACAATCTGAAAGTCCCAAGTGAGGATGCCTTAGTACTACTTGAGAGGGAGAAAAAGCAATCACAAGGTGGGGCAAGAGGGAGGGACCTGGGAGGAAAAGTGGACAGGTGTTAGGGTTGGGGAAAGGAGAACCTGAACTGGTATTGGATGAGGGAAAAGGATACTGAGTGCAAGCAGAAAGAATGGAAACAGGCAACCTCGGGATGTAGGAGGTTGGGGGAACAATCCAGAATGCAGTAGAGTCCTGGGAGGTGAAAGATGCTCAGGACTCAAAGGGAGGGACCTTAGATGAAATGCTGGACAGTAGTGAAAAGGAACTTACAGAGCCCACCTCCAACAGGAAGACAAGGCATCAAGTTGCCATCTCACAATCACATGTCTAACCCATAATTGTTCCTGTCTCAAAGAATTGCAAGGATGGAAATGGAGAGAAGCCTGAGGAAAAGAAGGTGCAGCAACAGTTCCAAAGTAAGAGACAGCTCAAGGGGAGGTCCCAAGGCCTGGCACTATTACTGAGAATATAGAGCTCTCTCTAAAAGGATCCTTTCATGACTGAACTCCAGAAGACCTACCAAGCAGCTGAAAGAGTCAGATGCAGATATTTGCAGCCAACAAATGGATAGAAGCTGCTGACCCATGTGGCTGAATTAGGGAAAGGCTGGAAGAAGCTGAGGAAGGGGTGATCTTGTCAGAGGGTGACCCAGCAGTCTAAATTAACCTGGACCCCAAAAATCTCTCAAATACTGGACCAGCAACCAGGCAGCATATGCCAGCTGATTTGAGGCTCCCAACACATATACAGCAGAGGACTGCCAGCTCTGGGTCCAGTCAGGAAAGATGCACCTAACCCTCAAGAGATTGGAGGCCCCAGGGAAATTAGAGGTGTTGTCAGGTGCAGGGTAGTGGGGGGATGTGAAGGGTTGAGGGGTGGGGACATCCTCATGGAGACAGGGGTTGAAGAGGACGTAGGGTATGTTGAACATTCCCACTGGGGGTGGGTATAAAATCTGGAATGTAAATGAGTAAACAAAGAAATAAAAGATGACATGTCAATACTTAACATCCATGAGCTAAACAAATGTGTACCTAAGTTCATAAAAGAAGCACTGCAACCCATTAAATGAGACATTCACCCTCCCACACCAGAGTGTGGAGCTTCAGTACTCTACCCTGGACTATAGAAAAGCCATCCAGACAAAAACTAAACAGAAATTCTGGAGCTAACTGAAGTATAAATAAGTGAAGCAAACGGATAATTATAGAACGCTTCCATTGAAACATTAAAGTTTATATCTTCTGAGAAGCTCATGTAAGTTTCTCCATAATTGATCATCAATGTGAATATACTGCAAGTCCAAACATATATAAGAAAGTGGAAATAACTTCCTAAATCCTATCTGACTGCCACAGTTAACCCTGTATAAATAAAAATAGAAGGAACCAAAATCTTACAAACTTATGAAAATTAAAACACTCAAGATTGAATGAAAATATATTAATACTGAAATTAAAGACTTTCTAGAATCGAATGAGAATAAATACTAAACAATCCTAAATCTTATGCGGCACAAAAAGTTGAATCTAAGAGGAACATTCATAACACTCAGTACTTTTAAAATAAATTGGAGAAATATTATACTAGTAACTTAACAGCATACCTGAAACTTTAGGAAAAAATAAGAAGAGATCACACCCAAACGTAGTAAATGATAAAAAATAGACAAACCCAGAATTGAATATAATAAAAGGGAAATAAACAAAAGCAAAGAATCAATAAAACAAAGAGTTGTTTCTTGGAGAAGTCAATAAGATTGACAAAACTTATAAAGAGTTGTTTCTTGGAGAAATCAATAAGATTGACAAACCTTATACAAATTAAGTAAAAGGCAGAGAAAGAATGTCCAACTAAACAAAATTAAAGATGAAAAGGGAGACTTAACAATAAATCTATAATATCATAAGGGCATACTTTGAAAACGTGCATCCCAAGAAACTGAAAAACCTAAACAAAAATGATCATTTTTGATACATATTACTTACCAAAATTAAAAGCAGATAAGCAGTATAAACATATCAATAACATATAGTTAAATAGAAGCAGACATTAAATGTCTCCTAATCAAAAGAAAAGCAGTGGACCAGAAAATTTTAGTTTAGAAGTCTAAGAGACTTGTAAAGAAGAGTACATGTCAATACTCAGCAATTTATTCCACAAAATAGAATCAGAAGGGTCCTTCTACAATTTATTTCATGAGGCTACAGTCACCCCGATGTTTAAACCGCAAAAATCACCCCCAAAGAGAATATAGACAAATTTCTATCATACACATAGATACAAAAATTCTCAAGAAGATATTTGAAAAACAAATTGAAGAATAAATCAAAAGGATGACCCATTGTGATCATAAGCTCTCAAGTTACTGATGCAGAAAATGTTTAACATGTATAATCAAAAAAAATATAGCCCATTGTATAAACAGACTGAATGACAAAACTCAACTTATTATCTCATTATATGACTAAAAGTCCTTTTACATAATTCAACACCTCTCCATGATAAAAGCATCACAGATATTAGTGATACAATGGTTATACATCAACATAATAAAGGCAATTTACAATAAGCCCATAGCCAGCATCAAATTAAACAGAGATAAACCCAAAGCAATTCCACTAAAATCAGGAAAAAGACACTCTTTCCATACCTATTCAATATAATACTTGAAGTCTTAACTAGAGCTGTAATATAACTACAGGAGATCAAGGGATACAAATTGGAAACGAAGAAATCAAAGCATCATTGTCTGCAGATGATATAATTATATACATATGTGATCCTAAAAATTTCACCAGAATACTATAGCTGATGAACAAATTGAGCAATGTAACTGCACATAAAATTTACTTACAAAATCAGTATTCCATATGCAAACAAACTGAGAAAGAAATAACAGAAACAACACCTTTAACAATAGCCTAAAATGATACATACAGTCTTGGAATAACTTTACTCAAACAAGTGAGAGATTTGTAAGATAAAACTTTAAGATCTTGTATCCTGGACCCCAAAGAGACCAGTCTGCTCAGGAGATCACACAGGCTGCAGAAGAACACATCTACTGGCACAGGCCCTGTTTTGGGCCTTCATCTTCAGCGAGGAGGCAGAGCTGACCTCCAGACCTCTGTGTGCTTTCCCTGGAAGAGGAGAGCTTGCCTGCAGAGAGTATTCTGACCACTGAGACTCAGAAGAGAGTTGGACTCCCAGGAGTGCTGACAGAGGCTAACAGAATCATAGGAGGAACAAGCTCCAGCCAGAGACAGCTGTAACAACTAACACCAGAGATTACCAGATGGTGAAAGGCAAACATAAGAATCTTACTAACAGAAACCAAGACCACTCAGCATCATCAGAACCCAGCACTCCCATCACAGTGAGTCCTGGATACACAAACACATTGGAAAAGCAAAACTAGGATTTAAAATCATATCTCATGATGCTGGTAGAGGATTTTAAGAAGGACATTTATAAATCACTTAAAGAAGTCCAGGAGAACACGGCTAAATACGCAGATAGATGGCCCTTAAAATGATGCATAAAAATCCCTTAAAGAACTACAGGAAAACACTGCTAAACAGGTAGAAGTCTTTAAAGAAGAAACACAAAAAATCCCTTAAAGAATTACAGGAAAACACAACCAAAAAGGTGATGGAATTGAAAAAAAAAATCCAAGATCTAAAAATGGAAGTAGAAACAATAAAGAAAACCCAAAGGGAGATAACTCTAGAGATAGAAACCCTAGGAAAGAAATCAGGAACAGAATATAAGAGATGGAAGAGAGAATCTCAGGTGCAGAAGATTCCATTAAGAACATGGACACAATAATCAATGAAAATGCAAAATGCAAAAAGACTCTAACTCAAAACATTCAGGAAATCCAGGACACAATGAGAAGACCAAACCTACAGATAATAGAAGTAGATGAGAGTGAAGATTCCCAATTTAAAGGTCCAGTAAATATCTTCAACAAAATTATAGAAGAAAACTTCCCTAACCTAAAGAAAGATGCTCATGAACATGCAAGAAGCCTACAGAATTCCAAAAAGACTGGACAAGAAAATAATTACTCCCAACACATAATAATCAGAACAACAAATGCACTAAATAAGGATAGACTATTAAAAGCAGTAAGGCAAAAATTTCAAGTAACATGTAAAGGCAGACCTATCAGAATTACACCAGACTTCTGACCAGAGACTATGAAAGCCTGTACAGATGTTATCTTGGACAGATGTTATCCAGATCCTAAAAGAACACAAATGACAGCCTATACCCAGCAAAACTCTCAATTACCATAGATGGAGAAAACAAAGTATTCCATGACAAAACCAAATTGACACAATATCTATCTACAAATCTAGCCCTTTAATATCAACAATAATAATAATAATAATAATAATAATAATAATAATGTGAAAACTCCAACACAAATAGGGAAATGACGCCCTAGAAAAATCAAGAAATAATCCTTCAACAAACCTAAAAGAAGATAGCTGGAAGACCAGAATCACAACTCTAACAACAAAAATAACAGGAAGCAGCAATTACTTTTCCTTAATATCTCTTAATATCAATGGATTCAATTCCCCAATAAAAAGACAAAGACTAACAGACTGGCTACATAAAAAGGACCCAACATTTTGCTGCTTACAGGAAACCCACCACAGGGACAAAGACAGTCACTAGCTCAGAATAAAAGGATGGTAAACAATTTTCCAAGCAAATAGTCTGAAGTAAAAAGCTGCAGTAGCCATTCTAATATTGAATAAAATCGACTTCTAACCCAAAGTTATCAAAAAAGACAAGGAGGGGCACTTCATACTCATCAAAGGTAAAATCTTCCAAGATGAACTCTCAATTCTGAATATCTTTGCTCCAAATGCAAGGGAAGTCACATTAGTTAAACCAACTTTAATAAAGCTCAAAGCACACATTGCACCTCACACAATAATAGTGGGAGACTTCAACACCCCATTCTCATCAATGGACAGATCCTGGAAATAAACTAAACAGAGACACATTGAAACTAACAGAAGCTATGAAGCAAATGGATTTAACAGATATCTACAGAACATTTTATCGTAAAACAAAAGTATATACCTTCTTCTCAGCACCTCATGGTACCACCTTCTCCACAACTGACCATATAATTGGTCACAAAACAGGCTTCAATAGATACAAAAATACTGAAATTATCCCATGCATCCTAATAGATCACCACAGACTAAGGCTGATCTTCAATAACAACATAAATATTAGAAAGACAACATTCACATGGAATCTGAACAACACTCTGTTCAATGATACCTTGGTCAGGGAAGAAATAAAGAAGAAACTGAAGATTATTTAGAGTTTAATGAAAATGAAGATGCAACATACCCAAATTCATGGGACACAATGAAAACATTCCTAAGAGGAAGAACCATAGCTCTTAGTGTCTCCAAAAAGAAATTAGAGAGAGCATACACTAGCAGCTTGACACCACGCTTAAAACTCTAGGAGAAATGGAAGCAAATACACCCAAGATGAGTAGACAACAGGAAATAATCAAACTAAGGGATGAAATCAACCAAGTGGAAACAAATAGGACTATTCAAAGAATCAAACAAACCTGGAGCTTGTTCTTTAAGAAAATCAGCAAGATTGATAAACCCTTAGCCACACTAACTAAAGGGCACAGGTAGAGCATCCTAATTAACAAAATTAGAAATGAAAAGGGAGACATAATAACAGAACACAAAGAAATCCAAAACTTCAGCAGATCCTACTACAGAAGTCTATACTCAACAAAGCTCGAAAACTTGGATGAAATGTACAAATTTCTAGATAGACAACAGGTACCAAAATTAAATCAGGATCAAATGTTCTAAACAGTCCCATATTCTTCTAAAGAAATAGAAGTAGTCATTAATAGTCTCTCAACCAAAAAAAGCACAGGAACAGATGGGTTTAGTGCAGAGGTCTATCAGACCTTCAAAGAAGACCTAATTCTAATTCTCCTCAAACGAGTCCACAAAATAGGAACAGAAGGTACTCTACCCAATCATATTATGAGGCCACAATTACTCTGATACTTAAACCACATTAAAAACCCAACAAAGAGAACTTCAGACCAACTTCCCTTATAAATATCAATGCAAAAGTACTCAATAAAATTCTTGCTAACTGAATCCAAGACACATCAAAATGATTATCCATCATGATCAAGTAGGCTGCATTCCAGTGATGCAGGGATGGTTTAATATATGGTAATACAACATCAATGTAATCCACTATATAAACAAACTCAAAGACAAAAACTACATGATCATCACATTAGATACTGAGAAAGCATTTGACAAAATCCAACACCCATTCATGATAAAAGTCATGGAAAGATCAGGAATTCAAGGCCCATACCTAAACATAATAAAAGCAATCTACAGCAAACCAGTAGCCAACATCGAACTAAATGGAGAGAAACTTGAAGCAATCCCACTAAAATCAGGGACTAGACAAGGCTGTCCACGTTCTCCCTACCTATTCAATATAGTACTTGAAGTCCTAGCTAGAGCAATTAGACAACAAAAGGAGATCAAATATCAGTATTTGCAGATGATATGATAACATACATAAGTGACCCCAAAAAATTCCACCAGGGAACTCCTAAACCTGATAAACACCTTCACTGAAGTAGCTGGATATAAAATTAACTCAAACAAATCTGTGGCTTTCCTCTACGCAAAAGATAAACTTGCTGAAAAAGAAATTAGGGAAACAACACCCTTCACAATAGTCAGAAATAATATAAAATACCTTGGTGTGACTCTAAGTAAGGAAGTGAAAGATCTCTATGATAAGAACTTCAAGTCTCTGAAGAAGAAATCAAAGATCTCAGAAGATGTAAAGATCTCCCACGCTCATGGAGTGGCAGGATCAATATAGTGAAAATGGCTATCTTGCCGAAAGCAATCTACAGATTCAATGCAATCCCCATCAAAATTCCAACTCAATTCCTCACTGAAATAGAAAGGGCAATTTGCAAATTCATCTTCAATAACAAACAAACAAAACAAAAACAAAAACAAAAACAAAACCATAGGACAGCAAAAATTATTCTCAACACTAAAGGAACCTCTGGTGTAATACACAGACCTGACCTCAAGCTGTACTACAGAGAAATTGTGATAAAATCTGCATGATACTGGTACAGAGACAGACAGGTAGATCAATGGAATAGAATTGAAGACCCAGAAAGGAACCCACACACCTATGGTCACTTGAACTTTGACAAGGGATCTGAAACCATACATATGTAAAAGGACGGCATTTTCAACAAATGCTGCTGGCTCAACTAGCAATTATCATGTAGAAGAATGCTAATTGATCCATTCTTATCTCCCTGTACAAAGCTCAAGTCTAAGTGGATCAAGAAGCTCCACATAAAACCAGAGACACTGAAACTTATAGAAAAAGTGGGGAGAAAGTCTTGAGGATATGGGCACAGGAGAAAAATTGCTGAGCAGAACACTAATGGCTTGAGCTGTAAGATCAAGAAGCAACAAATGGGACCTCATAAAATTGCAAAGCTTCTGTAAGGCAAAAGACACTGTCAATAAGACAAAAAGGCAACCAACAGATTGGGAAAGGAACTTTACCAATTCTAAATCAGATAGGGGACCAATAGCCAATACATAAAGAACTCAAGAAGATGGACTCTTGAAAATTAAATAATGCTATTAAAAAATGGTGTACAGAGCTAAACAAAGAATTCTTAACTGAGGAATACAGAATGTCTGAGAACCACCTGAAAAAATGTTCAAAATTCTTAATAATCAGGGAAATGCAAATCAAAACAACACAGATTCAACCTCACACTAGTCACAATGGCTAAGAACAAAAATCAGGTGACAGCAGATGCTGGCAAGGATGTGGAGAAAGAGGAACACTCCTTCATTGNTGGTGGGATTGCAAGCTGATACAACCACTCTGGAAATCAGTCTGGCAGTTCCACAGAAAATTGGACATAGTACTAGAAGATCCAGCAATACCTCTCCTGGACATATACCCAGAAGATGTTCCAACTGCTAATAAGGACACATGCTCAACTCTGTTCATAGCAGCCTTATTTATAATAGCCAGAAGCTGGAAAGAATCCAGATGTCCCTCAACAGAAGAATGGATNCAGATAATGTGGTACATTTACACAGTGGAGTACTACTCAGCAATTAAAAACAATAAATTTATGAAATTCTTAGGCAAATGGATGGATCTGGAGGATATCATTCTGAGTGAGTTAACCCAATCACAAAAGAACACACATGATATATACTTACTGATAAGTGGATATTAGCCCTGAAACTTAGACTTCCAAAGATGCAATCTGCAAAACTCATGAAACTCAAGAAGAAGGAAGACCAACAAGTGGATACTTCATTTCTTCTTAAAATGGGAACAAAATACCCATGGAAGGAGTTACAGAGAAAATGTTCAGAGCTGAGACTGAAGAAAGGACCATCCAGAGACTGCCCAACCCTGGGATCCATCTCATATACAACCTCCAAACCCAGACTCTTTTGCTTATGCCAGCAAGATTTCACTGAAAGGACACTGATATACCTATCTCTTGAGAGGCTATGCCAATGCCTGGCAAATACAGAAGTGGATGCTCATAGTCATCTATTGGATGAAACACAGGGGCCTCAATGAAGGAGCTAGAGAAAATACCAAGGAGCTAAATGGGTCTGCATCCCTGTAGGACAGAAAACAATGTGAACTAAGCAGTACCTCCCAGAACTGTGTCTCTAGTTTCATATGTAGCAGAGGATGGCCTAGTGGGCCCTCAATGGGAGGAGAGACCCTTGTTCTTGCAATGATCACATGCCTCAGTACAGGCAAATTCTAGGGCCAGTAAGCAGGAGTGAGTGTATTGGTGAACAGGGCAGGGGGAGGCTATAGGGACTTTGGGAAAGCATTTGAAATGTAAATGAAAAAAAAATTTAAAAAAAGAAGAAGAAAATAACAGAAAATAAAATAAAATAAAATGAAATACAAACAAAAAATGATAAAACTTTAAGACATTAATGAAGGAAACTGAAGAAATTTATTAGGAGATGAAAGATTTCTTGTGACCATGAATTGATATGATTAATATATAATAGTAATCTACATATTCAATGTATTCATCATTAAAATTCCAACAAAATTCTATACCAATCTTGGAAGGACAACTTTCAGCTTCACAAGGAAACACACAAAGACACACACACATGCACACACACACACACACACACACACACACACACTCACACAAAGGAAAAAAGAAACTGGATAGCTAAAACAATCCAGAATCATAAAAGATATACTGTATGTATCATAAACCCTGAGTTCTAGTTGTATTACAAAGAAATACTAATTAAGAAATAGAATGCTCTGGACAAAAATACATGTGTCAGTGGAATAGGATTGAGGAAGAAGAAGTTAAATTATAACTATGAACATCTGATTTTCTATAAAGAATCCAAAAACACAGTCTGGCATAAAAGACAGTATCTTCAACAAATGCTTGTGATCAAAGTAGCTGTCTGCATGTAGAAGGATACAAATAGATCCACATTTATGACCCTGCACAAAATTCAACTCCAATTGGATCAAAGACCCTATAAAAGCACCACATAAGTGAACCATAATATTGAAGAAAGTTGGGAATAGCCTTTACTTATTGTCTCAGCAAAAATGTCTTGAATCAAATTCTATTAGCACAGGAACAAAGATTAACAATTAATAAATAGACCTCATAGAACTGAGAATCTTCTGCATGTCAAAGGACATCATCATGGGGGCAAAGCCACTGCCTACACAATGAGACCATATTCTAAAAAGTATCCATCCAATAAAGGGCTAAATGAAAAACATATAAAGAACACAGAAAACTAGCTATTAAGAAAACAAATTAATAACGAGTTATACAACTAAACACTCAAATCTCAAGAGGAATTTGAAATGACTAAAAATTGCTTAAAGAAATGTCCAGAATTCTTAGTCATCAGGGAAATGAAAATCAAATCTACTTTCATATTTCATTTTACATCCATACAAATGGCTATGATCAATAAAACAAATGAGTGCTTATAGTGAAGAGGATATAGAATAATGTAAACTGCTGGTGGGAGTGAATTTTGCACCCACTGTAAAAACCAATGTGGCAGTTGCTCCATATTGATCTATCTCAAGATCCAGCTATGCCACTTTGGAGAATATATTCAAAGTACACTTCATACTACCACTGATAAACTTGCTCAAACATCTATTGCTTCCCTACTCATAATAATCAGAAATTATAAAATATAACTCAAAATGTCCCACAAAATATGGATAAAGAAAACCTAATACATTTATATAATGAGATTATATTCACCTGTTAAAAAATGAAATTCACAAGTAATTGGGTAGAACTAGAAAATCATCCAGAGTCAACCCAGACACAGTAGCACAAATGTGGATGTATTCTTTCTTTTTTAAAAAATTAAATTAATTATTTTATTAGATATTTTCTTCATTTACATTTCAAATGCTATCCTGAATGTCCCATATACCCTCCTCCTGCCTTTCCAAGTATTCCCCCAAAACAAAACACAAGAGTTTATTTAGGGGATGTATGATGGTTTATTCCAATTGCAAAGTCAGACAGTCTCTGATACCTTATTATAAGGATGAAGAGTTCTGTAGAGAGATTAAAATCCTTTTATCTTTTGAAGTTATTTATGATCTCTTAGGAAGAAATATAAGGGTTCATGGCTTTTTTACTTGGTCTTTCATTAAGATCATTTTAACCATCTACAAATGGAATAGGAGAGATGGACTACCTTTTCCATATTTATAATATTTATATTATTAAAGATACAAAATTTGACTAATTTTAAAATTTATATTAGGCTTTGATCTCATATAAGAATAACACTATATTATCCCCTTCATGTTTTTTTAAGCCATAATTTGTGATAGTAATATACTTTAAATTAAATAGAAAATAAGCCTAATTTTAAAAAGTTATTTGGGGCTGTTTTAGAAAAATTCCATTAAAGTCATTTTATTAAATAACTTTGATTTCTCTTATTGATGAAAAAATATTGAAGTTTCTTTTCTTATTCTATTATTAAAGAATGACCACTAGTTTGATGAGAATGAATGGATCATAGCTTATAAATAGAAGGCACAAATATTTTCAGTTAGAAAATTATTTACCTTTTTATTTTCAAATTTTAAAAATACAGGAATAGTATTGATGTATATCAAACATTATCAGTGCTAATAAATTACAGTATTTCCATATTTTCTTTGATATTTTAAAACATGCTCAGTATTTTGTGATACATTGTAAGCACATCATTCAAAAAGTCATTACTACTTGCTATTTTTAAGAAGTATTTGTATGATCTTTGTTTTAATAATGATTTCTTTGCATGTCATGAGCCCTTTCTCCACTTTCTTCAATTATGTTGGATAGTATAGCATGTTAAACTGATTTTTCTTATATGCATGTGTTAAAATAGAGAACATATATCTTAATATATTACAATCTTAAATATTTTAATAGTAGTATTTAATTCATCTACTTCCCTACCACCATGAACAAAACTCATGGCATTGGCCATGTAAATTTTTTCTGCTGTTTTGTAACTTATAATTTGTACATATTTATTGCTTTATTGGATATTTGCCTTAGTTTTGTAATAAGAAAAATGCATTTGAAATATATTGTTTATTTACTATTAACATGCACATTCCATGTCTTACTGCTGGAGGTGGGCACTATAAGTTCCCTCTCACCACTGTCAGGCATTTCATCTAAGGTCCCTCCCTTTGAGTCCTAAGAGTCTTCTACCTCCCAAGTTTCTGGTGCATTCTGGAGAGTCCCCCCAACCTCCTATCTCCTGAGGTTGCCTTTTCCATTCTTTCTGCTGGCCCTAGGGGCTTCAGTCCTTTTCCCTCACCCAATACCAGATCAGGTTTCCCTCTCCACCCCACTACCTCCCCCTATCCAATTTCACTCCCAAATCCTTCCCTCCTTCCACAGTTGTAATTGCTTTTTTCTCCCTCCAAATGAGACTGAGGCATCCTCACTTGGGCCCTTCAGCTTGTTGACTTTT
This sequence comes from Mus pahari, assembly GCF_900095145.1. Taxonomy (NCBI): domain Eukaryota; kingdom Metazoa; phylum Chordata; class Mammalia; order Rodentia; family Muridae; genus Mus; species Mus pahari. Next base: position 74,922,419 of record NC_034608.1, on the reverse strand, counting down.
TTAGTTCTGTTAACTGTATCTTGGGTATTCTGTACTTTTTTTTTTTTTTTTTTTACTAATATCCACTTATTAGTGAGTACATATTATGCATGACCTTTTGGTTATTAGTTACCTCATCCAGGATGATATTTTCTAGTTCTATTCAATTGCCTACAAAAATCAGGAGGTCCTCAGACTTAATAGCTGTGTAGTATTCCACTGTGTAAATGAACCACATTTTCTGTATCCATTTTTCTGTTGTGGGACATTTGGATTGTTTCCAGCATCTGGCTATCACAAATAAGGCCACTATGAACATAGGGGAACATGTGCCCCTGTGACATGGTGGAGCATCTTTTGGGTATATTCCCAAGAATGGTATAGCTGCATCTTCAGGTAGATCTATTTCCAATTTTCTGAGGACACTCCAGATTGATTTCCAGAGTGGTTGTATCAGATTGTAATTCCACCAGCAATGGATGAGTGTTCCTCTTTCTCCACATCCTCTTCAAAAGGTTTTGATCTTAACCACTCTGAATGGTGTAAGATGGAATCTCAGGGTCTTTTTGATTTGTATTTCTCTGATCACAGGGCATCAAATGAGTAAGAAGGGGGCCATTCTACAGTTACAACTCTGACCAATAATTATTCCTGTCTGAAAGAATTACAGGGATGGAAATGGAGAGGAGTCTGAGGAAAGAAGGTCCAGTGACAGACCCAAAATGGGATCCAGCTCAAGGGGAGATCCCAAGGCCTGACACTATTACTGAGGTTATGGAGTGCTCACATAAAGGAACCTTTCATGATTGCATTCTGGAAGACCCACCAAGCAGCTGAAAGAGTCAGATGCAGATATTTACACCCAACCACCATTGGTTGACCACTGTTGTTGAATTAGGGAAGGCTCAAAGAAGCTGAGGAGAGGGCAATCCTGTACGAGAACCAGCAGTCTCAATTAATCGGGACCCCCAAGATCTTCAAAAACTGGACCACCAAACAGGCAGCATCACAGCTGATATGAGGCCCCCAACACACATACAGTAGAGGACTGTCAAGTCTGTGTTCATTTGGGGTGGAGTGTCGCTACCATCTCCAACCAGCAGAAAAGAAGCAACAAAACCGATGTCCTTCTCAAAGCAGGAACATTACTATGTGCACTCAAAAGATTCCCCGACCTCTCTCAGCCATCACCTTTTATACCCTCTAGTCCACTCCCCATCACCCCATTCCACGTAGGCCCAGTTCATTGTCTCAAGACTACATTCATCACATCATCTGATCTTTCATTGTGGTGCATCTGTGTGGTGCAGTTTAACGGACGTGGCTATCTTGAGGGATATGAGGAAGTCAGTTGTCAGTCATTAGACTTCCGGCAGTCCCAGGCGCCATCTTGGGGCCGCAGCGAAACCTGCTCCTGACATCTCCCCCTTATTCTTTAATTTGGCAGAGAGAATGCCTGTCGTAGGTTGCCCCCTGCAACAATGCTCCTTACCCGTCATCGGGAGACAGCAGTGGTCTGATCCCTGTCTTAGGTTGGTAACATGCCAGGGAGTCTTACCCATCATTGACTACTTCTCTAGCATGCCAAATTACACTTGAGGAGATTGTCCCATCTCCACCGCTGCAAAGGCTTGTATCAACAGAGCTTGAGCCCTGCGATGGCAATGTTGCATGCAGCAGATGCACCAAAAGGCCAAGACACTGATGAGCACGCAGCACAGT